>NW_024879239.1:618-58346 GCF_018340385.1 Cyprinus carpio | reverse complement strand
ATTTTTCTTCTCTCTGCTCGCTGCTCTCTGTTCTAGAGTTGAAGATACGCCATTTCTATCCATGCCAGAAATGATGAAAAGGGGTTTGCTTTTGGTGCTGTTGCACAAAAAAATTTATATATATATATATATAGATATAACACACACACATAACGCTAACGTCAAAGTTTGGATCAGCGAGATGTAATGTTTTTTAAAGAAAAGTCTCTCTGTCATCAAGGCGTTTTATTGATCAAAAATGCAGGAAAAAAAAAAAAAACTTGTAATCTTGCCAAAAATGTTATTAGAATAAAAAATAATGGTTTAATTAAATATCTTTTAAAATATAATTTATTTGTGATGCAAAGTTGAATTCCAGCATTCATGATCCAGTATAAAAGTGTAACATGATCCTTCCGGAATCTCATTATAATTTATGATTGATATGATTATCACCAGTTGTTGCTGCCAAACATGTTTTTGGAAACTGCAATACTGTTTTCAGGGTTCTTTGATGAATAAAAGTTAAAAGGAACAGCATTTATTCAAAATATGAATCTTTCTAACAATATAAATCTTTGCTATCACTTTCTACAATTTAACCATCCTTGCTAATAAAAAGGTTATTTCTTCCAAAAAAAGAAAATAGAAATTTACCGACCCCAAACATTTGAAACAGGTAGTGGTTTTTTTTTTATTTTTTTATGGTTAAAAGATTTCTATTTTAAATAAATGTCTCTTTTAACTTTTTCTTCATCAAAGAATCCTGAAAAAAACGTATACACAGGCTGTTGCAAACATTGATTAATTCTAATAATAAAATCAACATATTAGAATTCCATTTTGAAGGATTCATGTGACGCTTTATACTGAGTCCTGGGTGATGGAAATTCAGCTTTGCCATCACAGAAATAATATTAATACTTTAACGGATATTAAATAGAAACCATTATTTTCATTCTAATAACATTTAGCAAGATTACAGTTTTTTTCTGCCTGATTTTGTTGCCATTTCTATCATTATTTTTAACTTTGTGTTGCTATTTATTCTAGTCTGCCTGTTTCCTGAAGAAGAAAAAGCCAATCGATGTAATGAATAAAACTTTTTTTGATTACCCAAGTTTATGGTGGTTCTCTTGTATAATTCAAATATAGAATAATACAACTAAAAAAATAATAATTAATAGGTGAAGCTGTGTCTTTGTCATGCACTCATCCTATGCAATGTGGGAATATTATTATTGATCATAGGCTTTTAGTCATTTATATAACATAGTATATTAAGATATTGATTAATGACATTGTATTATATAGCCTATTACACCACCCCAAATAGTATTTACTGCCTTCAATTCTCTTGTTCAGTGCTGGCTTGTTTAGCTTAATATTGACCGTTATGAAAAGTGATTAATGTAGCCTGCATAAAAAAAGCCTTGAACATAAAAGAACAGGACAAAAAATATAGTTGATGACTAGACATGTTCATTTCATGACTCTAGACACTTCTTTGTGTAGACAGTAATATAATACAGTGAAATAATATGTTCTTTAGCCATATAAAAACAGTTGTCAGTGTGCGTGGGTAAAATTATTGTGCGACCTCTGGCGGTTCTAGTGTTACAAGATGAATTTCTGTGGAAGTAGGTTGCAAACGCTTGTTCCTGTCCCATGCCGCCTTAAAAATGCACTTAACACAAACGCCAAAGTTTGCATCCGGGATAGTTTAAAAGAATTTGGGTCTTCGAGTCCATTTTGAAAAAAGCACATTTATTTTAAAGTACCTGAGACCCTGAGGCTGCTAATAACTTACCTTGACCCTTGTCCCAGGCACCTTTCAGATGTTTTGGACCCAACCCACTCTTGGGTTGGACCTTCGGGTTTTCTGATCCAAGTGGACTAGAGAAGACCCTTACACTGCAGGTCTTGATGCCCACTCCTGATTTGCTGCCTCGTATCAGATTTTTTTTTAAACCATCCGCTTACACGCTCTTTTCTTCAAATGTGACCTATATCAGATTAATCTCGCTTACACTTGGCATAGCTTCACTTTTCCTGGGCGCTTTTGTTGTTTCTTTACTACCTCCTCCCAGGGTTGCCTAGGTTTTCACAACAAAACTCTCCCCTAATTTCTACTCAAAACTAGCCCAGTTGTGTTTGGAGGGGGTCCCCTGACGCTCTGGGTGGTAAATATCTTGTTATAGGAAGCCGTTTAACTAGCGGACATGAAAAACAACCCATGGCTACAGTGTGAAATATAACTAGATTACAAGTTTAAACTGAAAAAACATATTGTTGATATGTTTGATTCACGTGACATTTAAGGGCATTTTCGGTTGGTTAACTTTATTTTCAAATCGGTGGGATTAGGAGAGGTTACTAGTTTTATTTAGTTGAGAGACTCCTATTCGAACCTGAGCACCCTCCCTAAGTGTTCATGTAAGCCGCCCTAAGAGGGAAGAGGGTGCTAGTAGGGGAGAGCGGGGTATGTTGTCACACTTTTCACACTGTCTAACATTTACTGAGCACCATACATCAAAATGGTATAAATCTCATACCAAATGAAAGAAGGAAGTCTTGGGCACATATGTTGTATTCATAATATCTTTATATCTATCTCATTACAGAGTTGTAGACTGTTGAATAGTGATCTCGTGCACTTGTGACAATTTGCCCATCGGAGGGTAAGTTGTCACACTAGGGCGGTAAGTTGTCACACTAGATTATCTAAAAATAAGAACACAACTACTTAATTGTGAATATTGATTTAATTTTTTAAGCTCAAACCAAACTGGAAATATAAAACATCGATGCCGCGGAGAATCTGGAAAAAGCGATTATTTCGAAATCCAAATAAGCACATTTCAATTAAGTGGCAAGACCACTTTTACTTTGAGAACTTTGGTTCAAATGTTCTATGGCTTTCTTACACTAAAAACCAGATAACTGGAATGGAACGCCTGCAGATAACTTGCTTAACTTAACATGTTTAACCTCTGAACAAAACAGATGCCTGTATGACTGTAGGACTCCATCTCCAGAATCCACAATTCTGACACACATAAATTGCCTGGCCTGAGGTGCAAGCATCATGGAGCCCAATTGTTTGCATTTTACACACATTTTACCCAGGTCTCCTTTGGGCCGACTCTTTTGAAAATGGCTCTACACAGGCGAGGCAGCAGACTCTTCATATCATCTGATGACACTCTTGCATGATTTTTTCTTCTTTTTAGCTGCCTTGTTTTTCATAGGTCCAGATTTCTGCTTCCCTTTCTTTTGAAACAGCTTTTTGCTAGACTGAGGCTTATTCTTTTCTATTTCTAGTTGCTGCTTCACTGGCGTGTCAGTAAGTATGTGCTTTCGTTTTAAGGTCGCTTTTCTTCCCTTTGCTGGCTGCTTTTGAGGGGGCGGCTTTTGGATATGGGTGAATGTCCTCTGGGTTGGTAGCTCCACTGTCAGCAATAGCGCATTTGCTGGGTGCAAGGAGTGAGCTGCCAGTGATAGCTGGGAAGCATAACTTCGGTGTGCTTTCGGCACTGCAGAGCTGGGGGCTGGGGCCTGGCAATGAAATGGCTTGGTGCTGGGGCCTGGCTTGGGGAAGAGATTGGTGCTGGAGCCAACCTGGCAGGGAGCAGAGTTGGGGCTGGGGCCTGGCATGGAAGGGTTGGTGCTGGGGCCCGGGCAGGGAGAGTTTGGGCTGGGGCCTGGCATGGAAGGGGTTGGTGCTGGGGCCCGGCAGGGCAGAGCTGGTGCTGGAGCTCAAGTAACGGAAGGGTTTGTGCTACCTGGCAGGGCAGAGCTGCTGAGCCTGCACGGAAGGGTTTGTGCTGGGCCTGGCAGGGCAGAGCTGGTGCTGGAGCCTGGCATGGAAGGGAGCTGGTGCTGGGGCCCGCAGGACAGAGTTGGTGCTGGGGCCTGGCAGGGCAGAGCTGGTGCTGGAGCCTGGCATGGAAGGGGTTGGTGCTGGGCCCTGGCAGGCGGGGAGCTGGTGCTGGAGCCTGGCATGGAAAGGTTGGTGCTGGGGCCTGGCAGGGCAGAGCTGGTGCTGGAGCCTGGCACGGAAGGGTTTGTGCTGGGCCTGGCAGGGCAGAGTTGGTGCTGGAGGCTGGCCTGCGCACGGAAGGAGGGTTGTGCTGGGGCCTGGCAGGGCAGAGTTGGTGCTGGAGCCTGGCATGGAAGGGTTGGTGCTGGGGCCTGGTGCAGGGCAGGGGAGTTGGTGCTGGGGCCCTGCGCAGGGCAGAGTTGGTGCTGGAGCCTGGCATGGAAGGGTTGGTGCTGGGGCCTGGCAGGGCAAGGATTGGTGGTGCTGGAGCCTGGCATGGAAGGGGTTGGTGCTGGGGCCTGGCAGGGCAGAGTTGGTGCTGGAGCCTGGCATGGAAGGGTTGGTGCTGGGGCCTGGCAGGGGCAGAGTTGGTGCCTGGGGCCTGTCAGAGCAGAGTTGGTGCTTGAGCCTGACACAGGGTTCTGAATGGGGCGACCTGTATGAGGGATGGTGCAAACTCGGTTTCCATAAATACATCTCTGTTGTAAGGTTGAACGCCAGACACCCTAAAGCCAGCCTGAATGTTTAAGGGGGGTTGCAGCAAGAGGATAGGCACTGCTACAATCCCAGGTATGTCATAACCGACATTGTCTTCCCAGGGTTGTTTCCTCATCCAGGCATCACATGCGCCTGTTGATGTGCCTCTTTGAGTGGCCCGTAGACAGACCTGTCTAATGGTTGGAGCCATGTGAGCAGTGGGGTGGGAATGCAGTTACGATGATTATGCCATCTTTCTTTTGGTATAACTGAGTCCATCAAGCGGACAGATGAGACTTCGTGGTTGTCCAAAAGGGAGTAAAGCAAGGCTTCTCCTTTTGAGCATCTTTTGTTTGTTCTAAATGAAATGTTTCAGGGAAGTCAACAAAGTGTGTGTCTTTCATCCATCCAGAGGAATTTGCCCCCTCCTTTTGCTGCCAGGTGGCCCGTTGATCAGGAAATGAGCCTGAGAAGTTGACCACGAGGGAAAATAAAGTATGGAGGTATACTATTCCCTAATGGCTGAGACAGCACAGGCCAGTGTGACAAGGGTTCCCTCTTTCCGCTGAGGTCAGTGACCCTATTTGTTTGAATCCACGTCTGGCCACCACTTTGTCTGGTTTATGTACAGTGGTGACTCCAGTTTCATCAACATTCCAAATGTCTCCTGGTCCAAATTCATATTTGCGTAACACAATCTCTAAGTTGTCAAAGCATTAACATTCTTTCTGTTGAAACTACTTGCCCTAGCAAGGCTAGTTGCCTCTGGCTTTCTCAGTGACAGCATTGTATGCCCGCTTTAGAAAGCCTGTAAACCACTCTTTGCTGGCCTTTTCTTTTCTGACCACAAGGTGCAAAATTCAGCTGGTGTGCCACAGCAAACTGGTAGGCAAAGCTTTCTGACCTCACTTGGCAAAACAGACCAAAAATAAATGTTAGCTGACCTGGTAATATACTCAACAAGCTGCTTTTCCAAATCAGGTGAAAAAAATCTTCCAAATATGGCGTTACGTATAACCAACCATTGTTGTTGGCATGTCTGTCTGACTTTCAATTTCTTCTCTGGTAATCTTTTGACAATACCGAAGTCAGAATACGGTAATTTATGTTAAAAATCCTTTGCTGTACTTCTGATGGATTTGTTCTGCAACTTTATCTGCCTGACTGCCTTTAACATTATGTCAGGTGGTGTACTGCCATGCTCTGTCTTTCGTTTATAGTTTCGAACCATCTTCCTTCCTGCCTTTCCTTCCTTAATTCCTGATTTTCCTTCCTTCCTTAATTCCTGATTTTCCTTCCTTCCTTCCTTCCTTCCTTCCTTCAAACAACTTATTGCAATTAGAAAGAAATTACAATATCACAATTTATCATGTTTTCTGAGCATGTTCGATGTGTTTGTTTGTACAGGGAGGCAAGATTGTCACATGTGACGACTTGCCCCAAAGTCATTGAGACAATCTTGCCCCATACTTACTTGTGTGCTAATGTTTGTCTAAATCTCAAGTTTAGCTCATCATATCACTTTAGCTAAAGTATCCAAAAAGACACGATTACTGTCTCCTCTATTTTGTGCAAAATAATCATTTTTAAACATTCACACCTAACAAAGTTGTATTGCATAAAATGTAAAGTGATTTTTTTTTACTTTTTTTAAGCAGAAAAATAGAAAATTTGTGCTAACTACTCAGATTACAGTGATCTTGACCACATGTGAACAGGAAGTTGACTATAGAAGAAGAAGTCACATAAAAAGTGGCTATTTGATTTTTGGAGATAGAGCCTCTAGTGTTGGAGTTATGAACAGTGTGACAACTTACCCGTGTGACAACTTACCCCGCTCTCCCCTACTAGGGCTGCCCTCAACTAAAGATTTTTCTGGTCGACTAGAAGTCGGGTAATTTAAAGCATTAGTCGCCTAATTGCACGTTTATAATGGTTAATAAACCATTTAAATCATAGTAATGATCCTTTAATTGCCTATATTGCAATAAGCACATGCATAAAGCTTGCCACGGCACACCGGCAGAAGTAATGATTATGATTGTGTCAGAAAAACAGTAAGGAGGCTGCATTAACATTTTAATAATTCATTGAGAAACTAGTGCTTTCTTTGTTTTCGGCTTAAGAGATGATTGGTTTATTTAAAAGTAGACATTTCTCTCTCTCTCTCTCTCTCTCTCTCTCTATATATATATATATATATACACAAAGAGCAATGTGTAACATTTCACCAGATTTTAGACTTATTCACTTTTATTTGGAAATAAAATATTTCACTAGATTTTATAAAATTATTGTGCACCCGTGATTTTTCTAGAATCTAGAGTGTATCTTTTGCTGCTGAATTATCCACTAACCTAGTTTATAATAGTATTTTTGTCATAGATTATTTTTCATTAAAATGAAGTTGTTTATACGTAGTAGATTGTGTTTAACACACAAAAGAGTGGTGATCAGGTCAACACAGAGAAGTATAGAAATTCTACATTGATTAAAAAAAAAAACATTGCTGGTATCGGACTGGATCGATATCGGCAGATACTCAGAATTTTCAGTATCGGATCGGTTCTGAAAAAAATGGAATCGTTGCATCCCTAGTTCAGTGTGGGTTTATTTATTTATTTGTTTATTTATTTGGATCCCCATTAGCTTCCACAATGTGGTTGCTAGTCTTCCTGGGGCCCATAGAAGTGCTAAAACATATGTACAGTTAAAATACACAAATATAACATACATAAATATAACTTACATATAACATAACCACATGTATACATTTATCCACATATACACATTCACACACATACAACATATGGAAAAAATGTCAGTAGCTATAACAGTCACAAATTAACTGGTGTAATACTATTAATAATAATCTGTTTTAAGAGTCTTCTTAAAATGACATATGTTGGATATATGCCTTGTTCTTAAGTCCAATTTATTCCAAGCAGATGACGATCTAACTAAAACTGTTCTTGTCATACAATTGGACCTTGCAGATGGAACCACTAACACACCTGATGAGCTCACCTGACGGCGTAACATGTCACATGACAATACCCACTAAAAACCAATTTATCTACAAAAGATTTTGGATTATTTTAAATAGAGCATTGTGCATATAACAGAGAAGACTTATATTAAGTTTGTCCTCCACCTTTAGCCAGCCCAAACAGGTATGCATTTTATCCAGCTGGAGCCGAAAAAGAGCAACCAAGGGCTACTCTTGCTGGCTCTGTTCTTGAACGATTTGTAATTAATTTTCAGATGTCCCTGTGCAGCACTAGACCAAATTACTGGGCAGTACCCCAGATGTGACAGAACTAAAGATTGGACAACTGTTTTCATAACTAATGGTGGACAATATACTGAACATCTCCGGAAAAAGCAATGCCTTTGGCCATTTTAGACACAATGTGGTCAATCTGATCAGCCCAAGAGAGCTGACTATCCAGCTTCACACCCAAAAGTTTAGTCTGACTCACCTGCTCTACCACAGATGTATCAATAATTAGATTTAAATTGAAAGGCTTGCCAAGCATACGTTTAGTACCAAAGACTATACATTTAGTTTTAGATATATTAAGAGCTAATTTATTAAGTTTCACCCAATTTGTAATGGCATTAAGTTCATTCTGCAAGGTACAACTTATGTCAGTTACTGTAGGTGATGCATAAAACATTGTAGCATCATCTGCATTCAGTACTACATCTGCTCTTAAAACAGCATGTGACAAATCATTGACAAAGACGGAAAACAACAATGGACCCAAACAGCTGCCCTGAGGAATACCACATGACAACTGCTTACAATCAGAAAAACTCCCGTTGAAAAATACCCGCTGACTTCTACCAGAGAGATAACTACATATCAAGGACACAGACTGATGTGAAAACCCATAGTACTTAAGCTTAGACAGTAAAATGTCATGATCAATAACATCAAAAGCTGCTGTAAAATCCAGCAGCACAGCACCCACAAGTTTTTTGTCATCCATAAAAAGTTAGCCACTGGTCTACCATTTGTACCAATGCAGTGTTAGTGGAGTGTCCTGGCTTATAAGCATGCTGTGAATTGGAGAGCAAATTATTTGATACAAAGTACTGTATCATTTGATTAAAAAGTAACTTTTCAAATATTTTGCTCAATATGGGTAGAATGTTAATTGGTCTACAATTTGATTCAGTGAGACCTAATCTATCATCTTTCACTAAAGGTATAATTTTAGACTGCTTCCAAATTTCCGGAAACACCCACTCATCACAGATCTATTAAAAATGTGACTAATAGGCTTGCATAAGATATTAGCAACCGTTTTAAAAATTTTGCATCAAGTGATCTATACCTGCAGTTTTTTCCTCCGGGAGAGAGAGCAACATCTTTTCAACAATTTCCTCTTTCCGTTTTAAAGTTTCAGCTTTGGCGTATCCCTTTCCCTCATTATAGATTTTAGCTGGGCATCCTAACCAAGGAGCATTATTGCTTTTTTATCGACCTTTTTTTTCTAATTGGTTGCATGTTTGTCCAGCTATTTTCACAAAACCGCTCCATAAAATAAAGTAAGAAGCATCCCTGCGTCTGAACCGCCGACCAAGTGGACCTTTCAACATGATGTGCAACAATCATGTTTCTTAAATGCTTAAAGGGTACATAACATACACAGTTTCACCCCTAATTTCATGTTAATCTTGAGTACCTATAGAGTAATTACTGCATCCCTTATCTCCAAAGTCTTTAGTTTTGTCATATTTGTAAAGAAAAAGCTGGCTTCGATTCTCTCGGGGCTTCAGGCTCCTTGAGGCTGCTGTGGGGGAGCTATAATACTGATGTTTTGTGTTGTTTCCATTAACTTATATTCACTTATGCGTGCCATTTCCTAAACAAAAGACATAAATCTGATGCAGTTGTACTTACCTGAATGTTTTTTTTTTTTTTTTTTACCATGTTTTAATAGCAAATGATGTGCAAATCCAGCATCAACCTGGTCTTGTTTGAGTACCTGGATTGGCCATGAGCGGCTGCTTCAGTGCTTGGGTTTCTCCAGTGTTTGTACTGTTTTGTTCGTTTTCCTGTTTTTTGTTTGTCAAACACGATCCAGTTCTGAGGGATGAACTGCTGATTCAGCAGAGACACACCACAAAAATCTTTTACCGAATTCCAATTATTGGACGTTTTACTGAGCGTTGTTTATTAGGTGGAGCAGCGGCACTGATAGCTTCAAAAAGCACAAGCGGGGAAGCGAGCTGGTGTTTCGTTAGACTCAGGAAGCGGGGATTTTTGAGCGCCCGTTGCCTAGCATCCATCTGCCAAATCTCCGGCTCTCTACCCAACAAAACGGACAAAATCATTCTGCTTTCCCGAACAAATAAAGTTTATCACACTCTGCTGCTCTGTGTTTTCCGCGGAAGCCTGGCTCAATGACACCATATTACCGGACAGCGGCTCCATCTGCGGGCTTTCAGCTGTTCAGAAGCGGGACGCGGCCTTAAATTAATGGAAATCGCGTGGAGGCGGGACATGCTTTTATATCAATGACGATTGGTGCACAGATGTAACTGTGTTAAGAAGATGTGCTGTTCAGATCTAGAAGTGCTCTTTGTTAGCGCTGCAAAGCCGTTCTATTATACGGCGGGAGTTTCACTGCATTCATTCTTGTGAGTGTTTACATCCCTCCGCAAGCACCGTGAGCTCTGGCTTTACAGAAACTTCGCTGATCGAAGATCACAGAGACAGAACAACAACACCCAGACTCTGTTTAATCATTCTTAGGGGACTTTTAATAAAGTCGGTCTCTCCCATGAACTGCAAAATACAGACAGCATGTTACATCCGCGATACCAGAGACAGTAATATATTGGATCACTGTTACACCACAATAAGGATGCATATCCCTCGCTCTGTTCCCTGCGAGCAGCTTCTGGGGCTGTCTGATCACTGTCTAGTTCATCTTACTATACCAACCTACAGGCAGAAGCTTAAATCTGCTAAACCTGTAGTAAAGACTGTAAAGAAGAGATGGACCAATGCAACGAGGCAGGATTTACAAGCTTGTTTACTGACCTCACTGATTGGGTGTTTTTGGAAGCTTCTACCACCCGATCTGGACGAACTCACAGAGACTGTAACATCCTATATTAGTTTTTTTGTGAGGATATATGTATTACTACCAGGACTTATTTAACATTCAAAATCGATAAGCCATGGTTTACAGCAAAACTCAGAAATCTTAGGTCAGGCCAAAGAGGGATGCCAAAATGGGGACAGAGTCTTGTATAATCAGGCCAGAAACACACTGAACAAAAGAGAGATTAGAAGCGGCTAAAAGGACCAGCAATACGCTTCATGGACCCAAACACATCGGCCCTGAGGAATACCACATGACACATGCTTACAATCAGAAAAACACTCCCTTTGAAAAAATACCCGCTGACTTCTCCAAGAGATACCTACATATCCAGGCACAGACGATGTGAAAACCCATAGCACTTACTTAGAAGTAAATTCATGTGCAATAAAACATCAAAAGAGCTCTCTGTGAATCCATCAGCACAGCACCCACAAGTTTTTTTTTTTGTGCAATCTCTAAAAGTTAGCTCACTGGTCTCTACCATTGTGTACCAATGCAGTGCTTAGTGGAGTGTCCTGTGCTTATCAAGCATGCTGTGACAAGTGGAGAGCAATAATATTACTCTCCATCTCCTGATACCAGAAGTACTGCATCCATGTGATGTACAAAAGTTAACTTTTCAAATCTTTTGCTCAAATAGGTGTAGAATTGGTAATTGGTCTACAATTTGATTCAGTGAGACCTAACTAGCATCTTCACACGAAGGTAAATTTTAGACTGCTTCCAAATTTTCCCGGACACACCCCACTTATCCGATCTATTCAAACTGTACTAATAGGCTTGCAAAGATATAGCAACCGTTTTAAAAATTTTTGGCCATCCAGGTGAGCTATACTGCAATTTTTTCCTCCGGAGAGAGCAGAGCAACATCTTTTCAACAATTTCCTCTTTACTGTACCAATGATCAATGAACAAGATTTATTCTCTTGTCTCTCTTCACATTACTACAAGGTGGAATCCTTAGGGTATGATAACATACTAGATCTTAAATTTTGGTTTCTTTAAAGAAGTCATTCAAATGATTTGCTATATCAAAGGTTTAGTGATTATTTCTGCTGATGTTTCCAAATACATATTAGAACATTTGGTTTTTACACATTATTTCATTAATAACTTTCCACAATTGCTTACTATTATTTGATGAGTTACTAATCTTTGACTAAATATATTTTCTTTTTTTTTATTTTTATTTAACTGTCACTTATTGATTAACTTACAATAATACCTTTCTATCCATATCACTTTTAGAGCTTAAAGTTTCAGCTTTGGCATTATCCCGCTCATTATAGATCCTAGCTCGGTATCTAACTATGAGCATTATTGCTTTTATCTAATCTTTTCTAATTGTGCATGCTTGTCAACTATTTTCACAAACCGACTCATAAAAAATACGTAAAGAAGCATTAATCATCTCGTCTGAACCAGATCACCAACAGGACCTTTCAACATCTCCCCACAAGCGATTAGGATCCCGAACGCTTTATAAGACCTACTTTATAGATAATCCTTGCACCAAATTTAGGCAATTTAGTTTTCTTTTGTTGCTTGATGATTAAATTATGATCACTGCATCATACTCCAACTGAGATGACATGTGAACACAACTCATACACATTTTTAAAAATGTGTTCAATGCATGTTGATTTAAATTTACCATTCTAAAGAAATTCTTGTGGGTTGTGTAATAACCTGTTAAGATTAGAAGCATTAGTTACAGTAATCATCTTTCTAATGAATAACACTTCTTTGAAAACTAATCAATGTTGAAATCCCCCAAAAGAAAGATATCTTTGGTTTGAGCAGATGCCTTCTCAATGTTATCACATATCTTTTCCAAGTAATCTACATTTGAACTGGGAGGTCGGTAACAGCAGCCCACTAAAATGGGTTTGTTAGAACTGAATATTTAGCTGTAACTATATCATTTCAATAATAAATGCCCATCAAATCTTCCCTTGGAGTGACTGCAATATAGAATGCAACACCCCCACCATTTTGATTTCTATCTTTTCTAAATAGTCTGTACCCCTCAACAGCTAACTGTGAATTATCAAAACTGCAGTCTAAGTGTTTCTGATAAGGCCAATACATGAATCCCATTAGAACAGATGTTTATAATTTCATGAACCTTATTTCTAAGACTACAAATGTTCAAATGAGCTAAAACTAAACCTTTCTTAGGCAAGTTTAAAAGTAAATTTGTCATATTACTAAGATTAAAACATCAAAACAAAAACATCAGGATAAGAATCTAAATAAAGGTCATGAGCAATTATTCAGATGCTTGCTGTTGTCCATTTGCCGGCCAAATTATAAGCTTATCATGCCTTAAACTGGCCCTTTCACCTTTCTCTCTTGCCTCTTTCAATTTTGGCAGCAGTTCACGTCTCCTCTGCTGCACCAAATCAGAAAAGTCTTCATTGATATAAATGTTTGTACCCCTGAATTTCTTGGTGGAGGAAAGGATGGCTAATCGGTCTTGCACCCAAGAAGCTTCACAACAATTTTTTCTTGGCTTTCTTCCCTCATGGAATTGGCCAACCGTGGACCCTTTCCATCTCAATTGTAGAACTATTCAGACCCAAATTATTAGACAGCATTTGTTGAATCTTCATTTCTAATCCACTGATTGTTTTTAGACCTCCAAGGATCCCATCAATTAGTAGATTAGATCTCCTTAACTGATTTTCAATGTGATCCAGCTTCTCAAACAGATCCTCCAATTCCTGCTTTGATTTTAAAATACTGCTCTCAAATGATCAAATTTTTATGTCAATATCATTCTTCTTAACTTTCATCTCTCATCCATGATGCCTTGTGTGAACTGCAGACTAGTTTTTAATTCTTGTACATCTCTAATCACACCATCCAACCTTTTGCATTTCCATCCATAATGATTTGAATGAAATTTTTCCTTTTTAGTAAATTTTTTTTTAGTAATATCTCTCATACATATTTTGTCAAATTTGGTAGGCACTATAAATAGACTCTGAATAGGAAATGAATATTGTCAAGTAAAACCACTTTGCCAAGACGTCTGTTGGGATTTGGCATCAATTCTTGAGACCATATTCCACATCAATGCCTCATCATCACTCGTGATTTTCCTCATGGATTTGCTCCTGAAGGTTCATAAGTGTCTCTTCAATCATTAATCTTGGTTTGCTTGACCCAAATTTGACAGTGTCCTTTCTGAGTTAAAATTAACTCTTTTGTTTTAATGATGCAAGCTGTTCAAAGCTGTAAAAAAGTTGGGTAGGCTTACTTCAGGCTGGCTGGTGCTAGGATCTGATTTATGATATCCATGTTTGTGGTTCAACACTGTTCTGATCAAATCCTAAATTGTCTGATTCGCTCTGATACGCTACATCATGCTGTCCAAAAGAATGTTGTGCTGGAAAATAAACCAGCTCTCCTTTGAACAAGCTGTTTTGCATAGCATTTGATAACTACAAGGTTGAAAGTTTGAAAGCAAAGTGTTTCTGAGATTACAGAAAACACCTTTTTTTTCAGTAGATTTAGATTCATTATCTTGGTTTTGATGTCTGTTTCTATGTGCCATTAAATTGGTTTTGTATGTTTTTTTCACTTTAGACCTGATTGAGGAACTGGTTTTGTATGTTTTTTCATGGAAGAGAAAGAGCAGAATGAGAAAGATCCTGATTTCCAAATTATGGAGAAAAATCAACACAGACTAAAAAGTGCTCTTCTCAAAAAAGTGTCCAGAAGATTGAATCTAAGAGCTTTTTTACCTGTCAGCAGTGTGGGAAGAGTTTCACTACCAATAAAAGCCTTAAAATACACATGAGAATTCACACTGGAGAAAACCTTTACATCTGTCAACAGTGTGGAAAGAGATTCAATCGTAAAGGAAACCTTGAAATCCACATGAGAATTCACACCGGAGAAAAGCCTTACACTTGCTCTCGGTGTGGAGGGAGTTTTACACATAAAAGCAATCTTAATTACCACATGAGAACTCACAGTAAAGACAGATTCACCTGCCAACAGTGTGGAAAGAATTTCATTTTCATAAACATATCCTGGCAGTCCACATGAAAGAGTCACATCGGAGAGAAACATTTTTATCTGTAAACAGTGTGGAAAAGGTGTTTCACTCGAAAAGGAAACCTTAAAATTCACATTGAAAGTCACACCGGAGAAAAGCCTTATACTTGCACTCAGTGTGGACAGAGATTTGCACATAAATGCAACCTTAATTCCCACATGAGAACTCACAGTGAAGAGAGCTCCTTCACCTGCCAACAATGTGGGAAGAATTTCCCTCAAAAACAAAACCTCGAAGTTACACATGAGGATTCACACCGGAGAGAGACATTTTATCTGTAAACAGTGTGGAAAGAGTTTTCAAATCAAAAAGGAAACCTTGAAATCCACATGAGAGTTCACTCTGGAGAGAAGCCTTACACTTGCACTCAGTGTGGAAAGAGTTTTACTCATGAAAGCACCTTTAAGGTCCACATGAGGATTCACTCTGGAAAGAAGCCTTACACTTGCACTCAGTGCAGAAAGAGTTTTACTCACAAAAACACCTTTAATTACCACATGAGAGCTCACACAGGAGAGAAGCGGTTCGCATGTGCTCAATGTGGAAAGAGCTTCATGACAGAACTAAGCCGTAGATACCACATGACCATTCACACCGGAGAGAAACAGTTCATATGTGGTCAGTGTGGAAAAAGTTTCGCACATCTAGTAGGCCTAAATTACCACATGAGAATTCACACAGGAGAGAACTGTTTTACATGTCAGCTATGTGGAAAAAGTTTTAGTCATAAATATAGCCTCAAAACTCACATGAGAGTTCACACTGAAGAGAATTCCTTCACCTGCAAACCTGAGTGAACGTTCACACTGCTGAGTGTGGGACAAATCAGACTGTACACCTTCATACCCACTTCTTTTATTTTCATCATTTACTTCTTTATACATTAAACACCTACATTATCTCCTTTGCTGTAGTTTCAAGTAATAATCATTTATATTTAAATCCAGTGTTGCAAAATTCTTTTAATGGAAAGTAGCTAAAGCCAGCTTGAAAAGTCACTAGATGACGTCGTGCTAATTAGCATATTATTACATCATTTGCGTCATATTGCCTTTTACATTTGTTTGCCTCTCTGTGCTCTTACTGTATTTTAGTGCAGCCAAATTCTCAAAACTGTTTTCATTTTTATATTTTACTGTTTCTGTTTGTCACAGTTATGGACTTCTGTTCTCCTGTTCTTTCTGAGTTTCCTTATTTGGTCATGTTCCTTTTCTTGTTTAGTTAATTGATTACTCCCCACCTGTTTCTGTTCTCCCTGATTACGTTCCATGTGTTTATAAGTCCTGTCTGTTTGGTTTTTCTTGGTCAGTTCTTAAAGTTATGTACGTGATTGTTCTTTGTTGTTGTTATCATTAAAATCTACTTTGGAATTCTGTGTGGGTCTCTCTTAGTAGACATGTATGGTTACATAAGAACCGACTGCTTACAGAAGATGAAGGCTGAGGGCACGCTGAGGTGTTCACGGCATATCGGTTGGAGCGATATACGGAGGATTTCCTCGAGCTTGCTAACCGGGTGAGCTGTCACAACTCGTTACTGGGTGCTTGTTTTCTGCTGGGGCTGGACGAGGATACGAAATTCGCTGCGATCTTCCCGATTGTGATTTTCCCCTTGATCGAGCTGATTAAATCTTGTCCTTTGGTTTAAACAGTTAAGACTTCGAAGTGGACGAAGTCTATGAGCAACCTAAATTTCCTCGTCCAGTCCCCTCAGAAACGGGCCGTGTTTCGCCCACTCACACCCTGCGCCGGGAACCTCCACATACTGCTCCAACAGCTCCTCTTGCCTGCCCAAACCCAACCACCCCAGTATCCTCCCGAGCTCCACTGTTTCCCTCAGTGCAGCAGCCTGTGTCGAGGTCAAGGCCGCCGCATGCAGCTAAGCCAAGGCTGCCATCCACGAGCCCCACTCCCACGTACCGAAAACACGAGCGCCTGCGACACTTATGGCAAGCCATATATATATTAAACTGCCCGCTCCTCCAGAGCACCCTCCATTGCCAGTCCGCAGCTCAGATATCATGGACATGGCATTACCCACAGGTTTCTCGGCACCCATCCTCTCCCCAGATTCCACTCTAGGGCACTTCACTGAGCCTTCTTCATCTCCTTCACCTCCGCTGGTCCCGTCCAGCCCTTTTCGTCTCCTGAGCACTCCAAGTTAAGCCCACGGCGGGCTCTTGTTCCCGAGTTAAGCCCAGGTTGGGCTCCCGATCCCCAGTTAAGCCCAGGTTGGGCTCCCGATCCCCAGTTAAGCCCAGGATGGGCTCCCCAATCTCCTGTTAAGCCCAGAAGAGGCTCCTGTTCCTGAGTTAAGGCCAGGATGGGCTCCCGATCCCCAGCTCAGCCCAGGAGGGGCTCCTGTTCCAGAGTGTAGCCCAGGAGGGGCTCCGTTTTCACAGTTAAGCCCAAGGAGGGCTCCTGATCCCCCGTTAAGCCCAGGGAGGGCTCCTGACCCCCAGTTAAGCCCAGGAAGGGCTCCGTTTTCACTGTTCAGCCCAGGAAGGGCTCCCAATCCTTTATCTACTAGTTTGCCTATATTTTGAGCAACAGTTTATACTAGGGTTATTTTCCTATCACCAGTGTTTCGTCATATTAGTTTTGTGTGTGAGTGTGTGTATTTCTTGTGGATTTTTTTATTTTTTGTGTTGTTGTTAAAAATAATAGGAGGATTTTTTGATAAGAAGTGGTGGAATAATATGTTCATTTGACTGTGCAGTGAGGAAAACTGATATAGTCTAAATTCCATGGCACTTTTATTAGTACAGATCATTGTGTCAAAGCATTTTTTTGGCAAACTACCTTACATAATACTCCTCTATGCAGGATTTGCAGTGTGTTATGGCAGGCAGACGAAAGTTTTACTCAGCCAGGGAAGTCATTGAGTACATTTGCCTTCCTGATGGTGCTTTATCTGTCACAGAATCCATTCCAGACGATAAAATTGCTGATCAAGATTTTGAGGAATCTCCTGAAGCATACGAGTCTGACTCCAGCTTTGATGATGATAAGCCACTGGCAGCAATACCAAAAGCTAATCTCAACCACCTTGATGTTGAAATTCATAACATACATGCAGACAGTGACACTGAGGTCCCAGATGACAATGAACCTCAAGCCAGACCCAGCTCCAGTCAACAAAGAGTTTTCTTGGAGGCAGAGGAAACCCCTAGCAGCTGACATAGACTCTTCATTCCGAGGACCTGCATTCTCACCTCCCCCAGACGAAATACCAAGTCCAAAGTGGTATTTTGATCATTCATGGACAAATCTGTGTTTGAACATATTTCTAACCAATCTAACTTGTATGCAGTTATGAAGAATGGCCCAGAACTGAAAACAACCCCTTCTGAAATAGAGCAATTCATTGGTTTACACATCTTGATGACCATAGTATGTATGCCATCGTACCGCATGTACTGGCAGACGGCAACCCGCTACGACCCAATTGCGACAGTCATGGGACATAAGCGATTTGATAATCTGCGTACATACATCCACATGAACGACAATACCAATGTGAAGCAAAAGGGTGAGTCTGCATACAATCCATTATTCAAGGTGCGTCCAGTTCTTGAGAAAGTCCATGCCAACTGTTTGAAGGTTGAACCAGAAGAAAACCACTCCATTGATGAGCAGATGATCCCCTTCAAAGGAAAGATTGGAATGAAACAGTATATCAAGAACAAGCGGCATAAATGGGGAATCAAGGTCTTTACTCGTGCAGGTGTCACTGGACTAGTCTATGACTTTGAAGTATACACTGGAAAAGGGACCGTGACCAATGAGCGTGGACTTGGTGTTGCCGGTGAAGTTGTGCTTCGTCTCGTATCAGAAGTTCCAAAAGGACTTAACTACAAGTGCTTCTTCGACAACTGGTTCACTTCCCCTGAACTCATTGTGGAACTGAAGAAAATGGGAATTCTAACAGTTGCTACCATCAATCGTAACTGTCTCCGTGGATGTACCCTCAAGAGTGACAAGGAACTCTCAAAGGCCGGGCGTGGTGCGTATGAAGTGAAATACGAAAAGACAAGTGGGATGTCCATTGTGAAGTGGTATGATAACAAGGCAGTGTTGCTGGCATCATCCTTCATTGGCCCTGAACCTGTTGAGAGATGCAGAAGGTGGTCGAAAGAGAAGAAGGAATATGTGGAAGTGGACAGACCCCACATTGTCAAGGTGTACAACCACAACATGGGAGGAGTAGACTTAGCAGACATGTTTGCAGCTCTCTATCGTATTGACATCCGCCCACGTCGTTGGTATCTGCGCATCTTGTACTACTTGATTGACCTATCACTGGTCAATGGTTAGCTCCTCTATTGCCGTCTTCTCACCCAGAAGCAGGAGAAGAAGTATATGCCACTTCTTGACTTCCGTGTTCAAGTTGCAGATCCCCTCATCAAGGTTGGCAAACAGGCTGACTTGAACAGTAGGAAAAGAGGACGACCGTCATTGGAAGATGATCCAACGTCCCATAAAGCTGCCCCACCTCCACCTCCATTTCAGAGGATCTCTGCACCATCAGTTGATGTCAGATTAAACCGATGCGATCATTTCCCCATCCATGCTGAGAAACGTGGACGATGCAGACTGTGCAAGAATGGCTACACGCAAATGGCCTGCCTGAAGTGCAAAGTACCTTCTGTGCTTTACAAAAGACAAAAACTGTTTCTTGGAGTACCACATGACAAAGTGACTTGGAAACATGCCCTACTCAATGAGGATTTGAGATATTGGATTTGGATCCCATATTGTTTTTGTTGTTGTTCTGCCACTGAAAAGCACTTTGTTAGATTGTTTGAAAAGTTGAATATAAAAAGTTATTGTTCATATCATATTCAGTCGTCAGTGTCTAATTACCACACTGGGCCAATGTTGCAAATCTGCAACATCCCAGAACGCCTTGCATGTGAAGGTCTCTCTAAAAAAAAAGTCAGGATTCTATTGTACTACCCCATATGATAATTTTCCCCAAATATCAGATTTTTCCTGTTACTAAAACTTAATTTGAGCCTGAGAGGGTTAAGACTACACAGCTCTCCCTTTCAAGACGTTAATCTGCACAAAAATCCTGATTTATAATTGAATCATCGTCTGATAAAATCAAATACACAAAAGATAAGACATGAAAAAGGCAGTACCTCCGACATAAAAATACTATAGTAATTTATAGTAAATAGTGTTTTTGAAGTGTTTTACAGTAATGTGTATTATACTGTGTATATATTTTAGTATTTACAACACTAATGAATGCTACAGCATGCTGTTGTATTAACTATAGTGAACTGATAAACTGTAATAAGTACTGTTGTATACTTTAGTTTTTACTACAGTAAACTGTAGTGTATTGCAGTATAATATACCCTATAGTTGTAGAAAACTTAGTACAGTATTCGGTGAAGTAATTTGTTTATATTACTATAGTTGTTATGTTACCACAGCAACTATAGAATTACCACAACAAATTAATTCAAGTACTTTACTATAGTATGGTTCAAAAACACTGCTATTTACTATAAATTACTATAGTATTTTTTTCATGTGGGTTGTGCTGTGATTTCATCTATATTTGCATGTTAAATGACTAAGGTTTGTCCATTAGACAAAGAACATTTTGCATTTACATTCTGCCTTGAACGCTTTCAGTTGCCAAAAGTCTCCAATAACGCCAGAAAAAGTCACTAGATTTGTTGCTAGTCGCTTTTTCGAAAATGTGTCGCTAGAAGGGTCTGAAAGCTCGCCAAAAATATCGACAAATTCACCAAGTTGGCAACACTTTTTACATCTAGTCATTTAGCAGACACTTTTTTCCAAATCAACTTTGAAATTTTTTTAGCAAATTTTTTTTTAAATAAACAAAAATAAAACAAGTAAATAGAATAGAAAAGGAATATAGAACATATTTGTGGTAGACTGCCCTATAACTTTGATTGTATAAAGCAGGCACATTGAAATGGCAGACCGTAGTTTTTTTTTTAAATTTAGAGTTCAGCCTGCTTCATTCAAGCCCTTCCTCTGTGCGTTAATTCTCTATAAAGACGCTAAAGCACCAACAAGAGCAGCAGATGATGCAGTTATTTTAAAAACGGGAAAAACAAAGTGTGGAGCGAAATTGATTGACACTGTTGTGAAAAATGCAAAAAAAACACCATGCTGCAAATATAGTTATTTTTACCCATCATCTGACCGTTCAAACCAGGTTTGTGATGAGATTATTTTTTTTTCTTCAAATGCCAGTGAATTTTACTCTCTATAGAAAGAGAGAGTGAGTGAGAGAGAGCTCCCACCATGATGTGCTTTCATGACAACGCGCTGAAACACGGTCAAGTAAAGAAGACAGAATTTACTATAGATTTCACACTCTACAAAGTTCTAATTATAATTCTATGTATATAAAATGGCAGTGAAATTTAAGTTCTGTGCGAGAGAGAGCTCTGTGCTTTGTTACAGTACACTACTACTATTATTAGCCTATAATGGAAAGGAAATATGCATTTTGTTTGCTTTTAAATGTTTTACTTTTGATTAAAAAATGTTTGTTAATTTAGTTTAAATGTGGGCAGTATACATGTTAACATGTAATAAAATATGCTGTATTAAGAAATGTTCTCATCTGAAATAAAGATCGCAAACAAGTTGTGTTGTGTATTTTACAAAGGTTATGATTAGTTTTATAGGTTTTTTTAGAGTGCAAGTTTGATTTGAGTCAAAATTATGTAGTAATTATTATTTACTAATAGGTTCACTTTAGAATACAGTTTCAGGTTCTAAATAATTCTTGCAGAATTATCTAATAATTCTTGATTAATTACTAATAGGTTCCCAATATTTTAACTTTAGAATATGCGTCCTGTTTCAGGTTCGAAATAGGTCCTGCAGAATTATTTGATAATTCTTTATTAAATACTAATGGGTTACCTGTATTTTCACTTTCCCTCAGTCCTTGCCTTACACTGATGAATTGAATTAATGGTAATGTGGTATATGCTGAGGAGGCACACATACAGTACTGTATATAAAATATAAAAACTAAGGTAAGTTATCGAAAGGCACGGGAGTAGTGGTGGGTTTCCTATCGGAATCTGATTTCTTACAAAACACACTCACAAAATAATTCACTACACAGGCAAATCCTCTATAAAATGTATTGCACTTATTACACAATTGGTCCTGTGGCTCAGTGGTAGAGCATTGTGTTAGCAGCGCAAAAGGTTTTGGGTTCGATTCCTAGGGAACACATGTTTGGTAAAAAATGTTAGCCTGAATGGACTGTAAGTCGCTTTGGATAAAAGCGTCTGCTAAATGCGTAAATGTAATAATATTGCATTTTCATACTTTTTTTGATTAGCTAAATGTTACTTAACAATCATAAAATTATATTACATACTGATTAGTTAACACATCTTCCTTAGTAGTTAACAGTAGTGACTTAAATTACCTGTTAGTACTTCAATAATTCCTTATTAGTTATGCAGTAAGAAACAGTATTCTGAAGTGTTACCGATTTCACATTCTACAAAGTTCTAATTATAATTCTGTTTATGGAATGCCAATGCACTCTGCGCTTTCATGACAATGCGCTGAAACATGGTCAAGTGAAGAAGACAGAATTTACTATAGAATTCCCATTCTACAAAGTTCTAATTATAATTCTGTATATGAAAAGCCATTGAAGGTATGTGCTGTAGCGAGAGAGAGAGAGTGAGAGAGAGAGAGAGAGCGAGCGCTCTGTGCTTTCATGACAGCGAGCTGAAACATGGGCAAGGACAGAATTTACTATAGGCTAGACTTCTATAAATTTCTCATTATAATGCTGTTTACGGCAGATTTGTGCGATATTTTCATCTACATTATCAAGTGATTCCTGAAATCGCCTGTGCGTTTTCAAAGCCATATAAAGTATTAAAACAATTTTAATTGAAGTAGACCAACTGTTAAATATGATGAAATATAGCAATGCTGCATTATTATAACATCAGTATTTTAAAAAAGAAACATCTAAAAGTAATAATAATAAATAATAATGCATTTTATTTATCATGCGCTTTTCTTAATCCAAAGTGCTACAATTACGGGCATGAGTAACAACAACAAGCATAGGTTTCATAACCCATAGCATAACAACTTGCATAATAAAATAACAACAATAAAAAAACAGTATAAACATACTCAGTTACTGTAAGCAACTTTAAAAAGATAAGTCTTTAAAGATTTCTTAAAGCAATTCAAAGTTGGAAAACCTTGGAGCTGAGACAGAGAAAGCTCTATGACCCATAGTTTTTAATTTATATGCAGGCTGCTGGAGGATACACAACCCTGCTGGGCACAAAGAGCGAGCAGGAGTATAAGGAGCAACTAAACTGGATATATAGTCAGGGGGCAGTTCGATGAATAGCTTTATAAGTTTAGATCCGAATTTTAAAATCAATACACGCTTGAATAGGAAGCCAATGCAAGTTATGCAATACCGGAGTAATATGTTGCCGGGTAGTTGTATATGTTAGTATCCGAGGACCTGAATTCTGAATATATATTAATTTCTTAATGGATTTATCAGGAAGACCAACATAAAGTGCATTGCAGTAATCAAGCCTTGATGTGATAAAGGCATGAATGAGCCTTTCAGCATCAGGCAGTGATAGAGAAGGACGGAGTCTTTCAATGTTTCTTAAGTGGAAAAATGCAGTTTTTGAAACCATTTTAATATGGGCATCAAACAATAGTTCAGGGTCAAAAATAATGCCAAGATTTCGTACTTGGGTGGACGGAGTAGCGAAGCCACAATCAGTAATCACATTAGAACTATTTAATTTATGTAAAGGCGCTGGCATACCAATACATAAAAGTTCTGTTTTTGACTCATTGAGCTTGAGAAAATTCTTATGAAACCAGACTTTTATCTCGCCCAAGCAAGCAGTAAGTGTTGTGACAGCAAGATGAGGATTAAGGTGTGTGCTGAGATAGATCTGGTATCATCTGCATAAAAATGAAACCCTAACCCATACTTATGAATGATCTGACCCAGAGGCAGCATATAAATACTAAACAGGAAAGGCCCAAGTACAGACCCCTGTGGAACACCCTGCTGTACTAATGTTGGTTTAGATTGACATTTACCCAAACAAATAAATTGAAAGCGATTTGTAAGATAGGATTTAAACCATTCAAGTGCAATACCAGAAATGCCTAACCAAGTATGCAAACTTTCAAGAAGAACAGCATGAGATATTGTGTCAAAAGCAGCAGTAATATCTAACAGGAGTAAAATACTACAAGCCAGCAGAAATGAGAAGATTGTTTGTAACCCAGACTAGAGCAGTCTCAGTGCTGTGACCTGATCTAAATCCAGGTTGAAAGGGTTCTAAAATATTGTTTATGGACAGGTATTGCTATAGCTGGCCAGCAACGACTCGTTTGAGAACCTAAGATGGGCAATAGGCCTGTAGTTTGACAGATCCTCCCTGCATTAGAACCAGTTTTTTAGAACTGGTGTAATGGCAGCTAGCTTGAGGACTGAAGAAACCGTTCCAGTAGATAGAGAGTTGTTAATGATTGCAGTAATAGATGGACCCAGGAATGTTGCACACTGTTTCAATACCTCAGTGGGCATAGGATCCAAAAGGCACGTAGATGGATTCATAGACATGACCAGTTACAAAATATAATCTGATCCAACAGTTCCAAAATTTGAAAAATTAAGTAACACATTTGTAGAGTGAAACTCATTGGCCAGCAGTGAAGAACCAGCAAGCATGGAATTGTGGATATCTTGAACTTTCTCAGTAAAATACTTGGGTTAAAGTGAAAGTGAAAGTCGTGACATTTGTCAAGTATGGTAACCCATACTTGAAATTGGTGCTCTGCTTTTAACCCATCCAAGTGCACACACACAGCAGTGAGAAGTGAACACACCGTGAACACACACCCGGAGCAGTGGGCAGCTATATCCAGCGCCCGGTATATATAACTGGGGGTTCAGTGGCTTGCTCAAGGGCACTTCAGCCATGGGTATTGAGGTTGGAAGAGAGCGCTGTTCATTCACTCCCTCCCACCTACAACTCCTGCCAGCACGAGACTTGAACCTGCGACCTTGGTTACAAGTCCAAATCTCTAACCATTAGGCCACAGCTGGGTTGTCAACACCTTCATTAATCATGTGTGAGTAATACACCTTTCTGGTGGAATCAAGGGCAAGATGATACTTCAGCTGCTGCACATCAAATATCAACTTATGAACAGTAATAACAGATTTTTTTGTATAAGCGCTCAATCTTCCTTTCCTCCACTTTGAGAGCCTTTAAAAAATAACGGGCATAGCATTTTAGCATAAAACACTGGTAATATGCAGCACATTCAGCATGTTAATAAATGTTAAAGATGTCATATGATGCTTTTTTAAAAATCATTATTTTGTGTATTTGGTGTAACAGAATATGTTGACATGCTTTAATGTTCAAAAAACACATTAATTTTCAAATACTGTACTGTACATTATTGTAGGTCCCCCATGCCCTATCTCTCTAATTAGTCGTTTTCTACAAAGTCCCTCCTTCTGACAAGCACAGTCTGCCCTGATTGGCCAACTGACCCAGTGCATTGTGATTGGGCGAACACTGCAAGCACTCGTCGGAAATATACAAGCGTGTATGCAGCATCAAGCAAAAATAAAAGTTTACAGATGCGACTGTTAATGCGGTATTCTTAGTGACCTATTATAGATTTATTTCACGTGCTTCCTAGAATGGGCAGTTTGGGACTTTGCACGATAAACAACATGCAATAGCGCTGATATAACAAAACATTCAGTGGCACATTCCACTCAAATACAGATATGCCACAAACTGACAACATGTTTGGAAAATATTAAAAACTTAAATGTTAAACTGATATTTATTTTAAAATATCACTAAATTAGGATATTTATTTAGGATTTATGTCAATTACATCACAATAGCTGCAACTTATCTGTTAGTTCTGGAGGTGTTTTATTGGTATTTAAGTAGTCATGTTTCTAAAGTGTGCATTCATGTATTGTTCATGTTTTTATTTTTGTTTGTATTAGCAGTATGCATGCTTGGATACAGCAATGCCTCACCAGGAGGTATACTCACAAAGTTTGCGGGTAAATAAAAGGGCTATGGCGCTGCTGGTCCGTCAGGTGAGCCTTAAGCGATCTGCAGAGCAAAAAGTTGCTTTTTTTTAAAAAGAGCAAACTGCAAAATGCTCTTCAGCAGCTGGAGGTTGCCCAGGCAGCTTTCAGCTGTGCACGTGATGGTAAGTATTTAGTTTTGTTTTGTATGTTGCCATAGATATGACTGTCATGGTGTAATTGTGTAGTATTTGTGTACTATGTAAATGTAATTTGTGTGTTTTTTTGTTTTTTTTGTTGGCTGGAATACAGTTTAAGTGGTCAGACCACTGATCTATAATAGAGATTGATTATGACGTCATAAAAAGTGAAGCCACTACGCTGCCATATTGGTATTCAGAAGTATTCACACTCATTCTATTGAGTTAATGTGAAATATATTTATATTCGTAGTCATTTCTGTTGAGTTATTCAGTCTTTATTAGGTTGGTGGGTCAGACTCAGTATAAATACTACAGTAACAGTGAGTTTTGAGGTTGCACTATTAAGACATTAAATTAGGGTTAAATCATGTTATGTGTTATTTCATCACAGTTTAAAAAGAATCTTACTATGTATAGTATAGAAAATTGCAAGTAAACATTTAATATGCAGGAAATTAGACCACTGACTATTAAAAATTTGGGCACTTGGTGCATAGATTGTAGAAATGGTGTTACATAAGTTGATGTTGTTGATTGCATGATCAAACAGCTAGCGTGAAAAAAAAGGTACTTAATTTGTATTTCTATATGTGCGGATGTGACTGAGGCTGGAACTCAAACTGAACCTGTGAAGATCAGTGAAGAAGCCATTGATGAAAATGAAACTGTAAAGGATGGGGATGAGAATAATGGGGATTCATTAATCAATATATAAGACAAATTGGATTTATTTAGAAAATAAAGATAATTTTAATTGGTTTGTTTCTTGTGGTTAGGATTTTATTTATTCATTAAATAATTTATAAAACAAATTTGTTTTATTTATTTTTCAACATTTATTAAAACTGTTTGCATTTTATTAACAATATTCTCAACATTCCTACCTCTAAGCCACAAAGCTCCATCATCTACAAACAAAGATTTATTTATACTTATGACACTTCCTTGTGGATTGCCATTCTCAATACTTCCCTCCCTTGAAATATAATCTTCAACCTTTATTTTAATATTTCTTTCAATTAAAGAGTCTTTGATCCTTATATATATTCTTCCACCTATTCCTATTTGCACGCCCCTCAGCCTTTTGCCAGTCAAGACGAGACACAAGAATAAAACAATGCAAGCTAGTAAGTTTGCACTCCAAACCAACGAACAAAGTATTTAACTAAATATTTTTATATATATTTAATATTAATATATATTATTACAAATGTCAACAAAATCTGTGTAGTGTTTTCATTGCATATATCAAACTAAATCTATATTAGGAGCATTTAAAAGTAAATAGAGTACAAAGCAACCAATGTATGACTCGCTAAGCAGGTAAAATTAATATATAAAAAGAAATATGAGGAAAAGAGTTCAGTATGGATGAATGAGTCGCGAGTTACCATCATCAATGTGTGGCCTTAAGTTAGGCCATCACAGTCATCATTAATAAATTCTTAAGGTTTTGGTATTCATAGTGTAATTTATCCCTTCTCAGTAGCTACATTACACGCAGATAGACTCCGCAGGTTTTTACCCGGTCGGGTCTTCATACAAAGAGGCTGAGCGAGGATACAAGTATACACATATGTAGACTTTTAGTATTTTCTTTCATATTATTTAACGCTGTAATATAAGTACTGTAATAACATCTGAATTTAATACCTAGAAAAACAATCTATCTAGCTATCTAACTAAATATGTGTGTGTGAGTGTGTGTGTGTGTGTGTGTGAATCATTTATAAATTCAAATTTACAATTTAAACTAATAATAACTCATGATCTAGTTATTATTTGCATTTGTTTATTTTTGTTTTTGAATAATCTGTGGCCCTAACAAAGATTTAATTTTATTGACTAAGCTTGCTATAAATGGTTTCCACATTTAAATCTGACCGTTTTGCCCTTAAGAGAGAATCTTAAATGATGTTTCATTGGCAGTTTTTTTTTTTTTTTTAAGAATAGATATAGTTTTTTTTAAATATTTTTCAAAAATAATAAAACCCCTGAAAACATTTTTTATTTTTTGAATGGTTCACTTATGTAAATTTTCCACCACTTTTGACATTTGCGTTTAAACAGTTTTTTTTTTTTTTTTTTAGAGACTACAACAAAACAGAAAATTGCATTTGAACGGGACTTTTATTTTGGTGTGGTGATGTGACGTCAGTAGGCTGCGCCATGGCGCTCCTGCATCGGTGTTTCGGCTGAACTGAAGAAAGGTTTGTGTTTTAACTTTTTAATGTTTTTAAGTCACTGCTAACGATGTAAAATGGCTTAATTGTTTTGTAATGTAATGCTTCATCTAACGTTAGTGCACGTTATTTGTAAGAGTGAAGCGCATCAGTAATCAAGTTACAGAAAAGCTGCTTCTCATTTCTCTGGATATCGTGAATCATTTAATAGAAAACAAGAATCAGTCACTGGCAAAAAGTGATGGAGGATCTTCTGAAAGACACATTAGAGCGTTTTCATCTAGACTACAGCTGCTCTTTCTGAGAAAAAGAAACCATTACACATTTGTTTCTCTATTTCTTCTCTCTTCTGCACATAGAGATATTAACATTTCTGAAATTCCAGTAAATGAAATTCAGAATAGCTTTTAACCAATTAACGGTTTTTTTAACTTAAAAACTATCTACCAGTGTACATGGAGTGTTGTCCATTTTCAAAAAGCCCTTGAAAAAAAAAGATCAAATAAATAAATACAAATTTATTTAAAAAAAACTTATTTCACTGATTTAATCCTTCAAATCACCACATTAGCAACACTTCAGTCCTGTTTCATAAAACAAGTCTTAAATATGAGTTCCACCAGATAGCAGAGACATCTGGATTCAACTTAGACTAATCTACAATTTAATGTAACTGAGAAAAAGAAGAAAAAAAAAAATATATATATATATATGTATATGTATGTATATATGTATGTATATGACAAACTTGTAAGGCTAGTCTAAAACTTTTATGCAACCAGACCAAGTTTACCAAATGAGCCAGGCTTATTTCAGTTAAGGTCATTTCACACAGAGTTCGAAATTTTCAAATGCATTTTTTTTTTAATATTCATTATCCTATAAATTTGTTATGCACAGAAAACCTTGCACACTGAGCATTTGCTTGTACGATGGCTCTGAATTGTCAAAAAAACCTCTCAAAATCCTTGATATGGATGCAAAAAATGCAGAAAATCGAAACTGATCCAAATTTTTTAATGACGGACGAAAGTTTCGGAGGCAGTGTGTAAACGTCATTGACACAGAGTGAGGTTGTATTTCAGACACCGTGTGCAATGGCCTTTAGTCTGACTCATTGTCAAATGATTTGGTTTCATAAAATAAATTTATCATAGCTCAGAAAGCTCAGACACTGGCAACTTAATGCCTGGTCCGTGTGTGAAAGCGGTTAGCGTCGGACGTCACAGATCATGTGGTTATGACAAAATGAATCAAGCTCCTGTACAGTGCTTCACTGTGAGATGTTTTTTTTTTTAATTCAAGCCTTGGTGTCGAATGTCACATCACTAGTAAAATGTAAAATTAAGCAATTATATCGTAATATTTGTTTTAAAATTTGTTTAATTGACTTTTGCCAATGTAGATGTTTTCATACGAATGTAATTTGAACATACACGAAAGACATGCAGCACAGAGTTAGATATCTAGGCTATCCATGTAATAACAACCTAAAGAAATAATTATCATTGTAATATGCATTTGCATAGCTGCCAGTAATCTTTCACGCGGGTTCATTTTGGCGACTGTCGGTATAGAAATGGATAATCCCCAGTCCGAGGAGTTGAACGTCACGTGTTGTCATCTTGAGTTACAGTAATAACAACATAGTGTGAATACAGCATACCTGATCTCCTCTAACACTAACCAAAAAAACCCTGTGATATTACCACTGACTCTCTCACGTACTATTATATGACTTTATTATCAGTCCAAAAATAAAAGTATGCAGAAAATGTGATTTAAATAATATAGGCTACAACCAGCTGTATTTAAGTATATTGTACCCAAAATTAATTGACATTGTTTTAAGATGTATGAAAACATTTTAACATGGCTGCTTCTTGCACATTCAGTTGATTGGCAGTTTGTAGCCAAGCAGCCTTTCTTTCTCGTTCTTTGACAACTGTCCTTTTAGTAGAACATTAAAATATTATAATCTAAAATTGCTCTTAAAAGGATTAAAATCGCTAAAGTAAAAGTTAAAATCTCTGAATTAAAAAATAAATGATAAAAAACAGACAGGTATGATCAAATTTTACAGGTCGTTTGAGGCTGAATTGTATTGTTAGTGTGTTTCTTTTAAATGAATTTATTTATCGATTTAATTTCAATAGAGTGTAATTTTGGTCAAGTTCCGTGAATACAACCAACATTAAAATGTTCTCACGGCAGTTAATACACAGAGCCATAGTTCACTGACAAGCTCACGCCCAATATACGTGTTCATAATCGCAATCGATTAATCTCAATTATGAACAGAATATTGCGTAGCTTGTCAGTGAACTATGGCTCTGTGTATTAACTAACTTCCGCTTGCAAACAGCTGACAGACAATTACCGCTAATCCTGAAACGCTTTTTTACTGATGTTCAATGCATGTTCAAACTCATCGATTAAATAATAATAAGACTGTACTAGATTACATTAGATTTACAGTGCTAACCGCTATCATAAAAATGCACTTATATGTAGGTTTAACTTTCTTCATTAGGCATATTTAATGTTCGACAACAAATATTTTTGCAATGTATATTTTTATATTATTGTGGTTTTATTCTGTTGCGTTCCATTTACTCAGAATTATTGCGTTCAATCTGTTTAGCGCACAGCAGTGATCATTCACTCACGTAAGCCTCGTCTCGTCTAATATATAAAAGATATATTAGCATGACTTTTTAACATTTACAGATGAAAAATGTTAAACTGAAAACTGTTATGCTCTGAGGAAAACACATCTCAAATGCATTAAACGGCACAAATATATTTGCTGTTTGTCATGCTGGATTGATTTGATCCCTGATCGACATTAAAGGTCACCTGAAGTGCCTTGAAACCATGATATTATTCTATGTGGTGACGTAATTTCAACTGAAACAGGAAGAGAGGGCGGGCCATATCGAGCAGCCCCACCCCCTTTTTAAAATAGCCAATAGCATTTTGCTTTTATCTGCTCGGAACAGAGCCGTTGAGCTCGGTAAACCCAATCTCAGCTGGCGCTTCGAAGCGTCTATTTATAGTGCAGGGAGGCGGGCGCAGTCGGAGAGAGCATTTGATTGGTCAGAAGATTTGATGAGAAAATGAAGTATGATGTGATGTCAAAAAAAATCGTTGAGCCGTTTTACCAGAAGTGAGGATATGCAAGATTTTATATCTTTTAAATGTGAATTTTGTCACTGTTTTGGAGCACACTGGCTTATAGATAACTTTAAGACTAATATATTGATACTAATATCCTAAAAACTTTAATTTTGGTTTTATGGGGGCTTTAAGGGCTGCTTAAGAATAAGCGTGCAGATAAAATTATCATTGAACCTGGATCAAATAAGTGAGATTGTGTGAACTTAAATAGGTTTTTTTTGGAACGGCTTTTGCCCCGCCTGATTTGTTAGTTTTTTTCAAGTCAGGTGTTGGGACTTTAATGAACCTTTTCTTAGTGTCTTTTTTGAAACAGGCCTCTGCTGCTAAACCGTAAATGCTACAAGAACAACAAACAACTTTTACAAACCAACCACAAATAAAATCATTAAAGTAGAATCTAATAAATGTAATCTATAGATCATTCAGTACCTAAACAAATGCATATGAAGTCTGTTTTTGTTTTATGATAATCAGCTTATTTAAGGCTATTAACTCTCACTCTGACTGATTCTCTTAGCAGTGCGCTGACTGCTAAACTAGGGAGCTGATTTGATTTGAGATTTTTTTCTCTCTGTTCATTCACACTATTATAGAGATGGCGTTTATTAAAGAGGAGAGTGAAGACTGGAAGATTGAAGAAACATTCAGAGTGAAACAAGAAGATACTGAGGAACAAACAGGTTGGTTTTCATTCTCATTTGGTTCTTATTAAAATGTCAGTCTAACAGAAAGAAATGGTATTTTTGAACGATGTCATGAGTTTCCTAATTTGGTTATTAGTAGTGTTGCTTTAGTCGATGAAAATTATGACTAAATATCATCGTCAATGAACCTTTATCATGTGACGAAAACGAGACGCAACGCAACGTAAATGCTGGTCATGTGACGATGACTATAATCAAATATATAATGCAATATTGTTGACGAATAAAAACTAGACTAAATGTGGTTTACAAAATAAAAACTATGCTAAAATGGCTCTTCATTTTTGTTGACCAAAACGAGACGAAACTAAATATTATAACGTTATTTCGTCTCGTTTAGTCGCGTTATTATTATTATTTTGCAGTATTTCTGTTTCCTTTGTCTCACTGCGCAGACACGACAGACGTCACTTCCTCAAGCCCCATTCGCGGCATTATTTAGAAGATGACAACAAACAAAGTTAAGCAGGATTTATACTTTCGCCTGGCTCCGCTGACTGCGAGCGCACCTTCCCAAATGGCTGAGGCTTTTATACTTGTGTTCGCCGTTGTACTATTCTTTGAAAAGACAGGGGAGCGACGAGGAGTAATTGTCCTCTAAAACCGTCAGGAATCACCGGTGAGAAGAAGTCATTTGCCGGTATGGCCAGTACAAGTCTTGTGATGAATGAGTTGATGAATTAATAATTTCTTTATGTACAAACTTAAAACAGTCTTAAACTTTTGGCTGTATTTCACATCAAACACAAGACAACTTTAAGCAAATAGTGTATAATTAATATCTAAATGAATTCTATTTTATACAATAAAAATAAAACATACTTCAAATAAGAAGCCTTGGACAAACTATGCAAACACTTTTTTCCAAAAAAACGCTTTCCGTCAAAAAGAACCTGATGGAGTTTGAACTTCACATTAAACTGCTTCTGTTTCACACAAACGGCCGCTAGGGCTGGGTATTGTTCAAAATCTTTCGATCCGGTGCCAATTTCGATACCTCAGTTTCGATACCGGTTCCTAACGATACTTTTTTCAATACCAATTTTATGACATCCATTTTAACAAGATTACAGAACACATTACCTCAGAAAAACTTTGGTTTTATTTTTTTCAGTTTGACTCATGCTCCTTAGCCAGTGCACAAACTAACAAAAATGTTTTATAAAGAGCTCATGCTCACCAAAGCTGAATTTAATTTTAATAAAAAATACAGTAAAACGTGTAATATTGTGAAGTAGTATTACAATTTAAAATCGTATTTGAATATATTTCAAAATGTAATTTATTCCTGTGATGTCAAAGCTGAATTTTCAAAATCATTACTTCAGTGTCACATGACCCTTCAGAAATATGAAAACAGTTTGCTGCTTAATATTTTGGAAACTATGATAAATTTTTTTTTTCATGATTCTTTGATGAATAAAAAAATTTAAAAGAGCAACATTTATTTAAAAGCGAAATATTTTTGTAACATTACACGCTTTAATGTCTGCTTTGATAACTTTAATTCATCCTTACTGAAAAAAAATCTGACTAACTAAACACATTTTTGAACCGCAGTGTACATTCAGTAGTTATTATTTATTCCAATATAAACACTGTCAGAGTGATCAACAAGGTATCTCTTCATTTACCAGTCGAAGAAAGGCAACTTTCTGCTCTTATGTTTACTCCGCGGCACTGCCAAGGTCTTCATCATATTTGTCGGTACCGGCTCCTTGCAGCAATTATTTTAATCAAGAAATACTGCATTGGCGCTGTTGGCATCGAAGCCTGGAGAAATGTACCCACACTTTTGATCGACTTTTCCACATCTTTAAGGTATAATGTGTGTGTGCTCGTGTCTCATATAAGTATGCGAGTGGAGAGTTTGTGCATGTGCGCGCCTCATATGAGTATGTGCCTGTTATTATACAGTCTATGGTATGTGTGTGGAGAGTTTGCGCGTCTTGTGTGTGTAGAGTTTGTGTGTGTGTGTGTGTGAGTGACTTTATGTGTGTTGTTGTGCATTTCATATGTACTTGTTTGAGCACTGACGTTGACAAGTTAACTTCTTAGAGTCCATTTGGAAAAAGCACATTTATTTTAAAGTACCCGTGACCCGAGGCTGCTAATGCACTGAACCCGCTGGGGTCGGGACCTGAGGTTTGGATCAATTGGACCCGTAAGACCTCTACACTACAGGTCTTGATGCCCAATTCTGATTTGAATTTTTTTTTGACCATATGCACCGTCCTTTCAATCGAATTTTTTTTTGACCATATGTTTACACGTCCTTTTTAATCTCTTCACTTTTCCTGTGTTGTTGTGTTCTACCTCCCAGGGTTGCTGGGTTTTTACAACATATCCTTAAGCTAGGTTTTTGCAACATATCCCGCCCAATTTCTACTCAAAACGTGTTTCAAGGGGGGTCCCCTGGAAAAAAATTGCATTCCTGGGGGTAATTGCCTACATTGCCTAATAATCACTTAAGCACAGACATAAAGCTTTGTCCGCGACACACCGGTAGAAGTGCCGATTATGAATGTGTCAGAGAAAAGAAAAACACGTAAGGAGGCTGCATTTGAATAATTAATTGATAAACTAGTGCTTTCTTTGTTTTTGGCTTGAGAGATCCATCCTTTTTTGTTTTTCATTATTTTTACAAAAGCGCCCTGTCTTTTGTTATTGATAGATTACACACAAAATAAACATAGGGGTCTTTACAGATTTGAAAGATGTATTACTCTTATCTGTATGAGCATAGAATTAGGGGAGTATTTTAAGATCAAGTTAATCGTTGTGGCACCTCAATCCTGTCCTGCAAAGAGTGCTAATGTTCAGTGTCCACACTCCTCAAAGATGCTGAATAGGTACACATTTTCTCTAGGTTAACGATAGGGTAAGCGGACGTGCCAAGTTGCTTACCTCATTATTTCAGATGATAAGCCATATGTGAGGTCAATGAATGATATAGGCGGCGTTTGAATGTCCACATGTCCTGTCCTACCACATACAGGTGCATCTATTAAATTAGAATGTTGTGGAAAAGTTCATTTCCAGTATTTCAACTCAAATTGTGAAACTTCGTGTATTAAATAAATTTAATGCACACAGACTGAAGTAGTTTAAGTCTTTGGTTCTTTTAATTGTGATGATTTTTGGCATTTAGCAAAACCCGCAACTATCTGAACAAATTAGAATGCTTCATAAGACCAATGAAAAAAATTTTTAAGTGGTGTTTGCCTTCTGGAAAGTATGTTCATTTACTGTACATGTACTCAATGCTTGAAGTAGGGGCTCCTTTTTTTGCTTTAATTACTGCCTCAATTCCGGCGTGGCATGGAGGTGATCAGTTTGTGGCACTGCTGAGGTGGTATGGAAGGCCAGGTTTCTTTGACTGTGGCCTTCAGCTCATCTGCATTTTTTGGTCTCTTGTTTCTCATTTTCCTCTTGACGATACCCCATAGATTCTCTTTGGGGTTCAGGTCTGGTGAGTTTGCCTGGCCAGTCAAGCACACCAACACCATGGTCATTTAACCAACTTTTGGTGCTTTTGGCAGTGTGGGCAGGTGCCAAATCCTGCTGGAAAATGAAATCAGCATCTTCAAAAAGCTGGTCAGCAGAAGGAAGCATGAAGTGCTCCATAATTTCTTGGTAATAAGGTGTAGTGACTTTGGTTTTCAAAAAACACAATGGACCAACACCAGCAGATGACATTGCACCCCAAATCATCACAGACTGTGGAAACTTAACACTGGACTTCAAGCAACTTGGGCTATGAGCTTCTCCACCCTTCCTCCAGACTCCAGGACCTTGGTTTGAAAATGAAATATAAAACTTGCTCTCATCTGAAAAGAGGACTTTGGACCACTGGGCAACAGTCCAGTAGTTCTTCTCCTTAGCCCAGGTAAGATGGCTCTGACGTTGTCTGTAGTTCAGGAGTGGCTTAACAAGAGGAATACGACAATTGTAGCCAAATTCCTTGACACGTCTGTGTGGTGGCTCTTGATGCCTTGACCCCAGCCTCAGTCCATTCTTTGTGAAGTTCACTCAAGTTCTTGAATTGATTTTGCTTGACAATCCTCATAAGGCTCGCGGTTCTCTCGGTTGGTTGTGCATCTTTTTCTTCCACACTTTTCCTTCCACTCAACTTTCTGTTAACATGTATCTTTTTCTTCCAAACTTTTCCTTCCACTCCTTTGGCAGATGAATGTTTGTGGCTTATCCTCCTTGTGAAGGGTGTCAATGATTGTCTTCTGGACAACTGTCAGATCAGCAGTCTTTCCCATGATTGTGTAGCCTATTGAACCAAACTGAGAGACCATTTTGAAGGCTTAGGAAACCTTTGCAGGTGTTTTGAGTTGATTAGCTGATCGGTCACCATATTCTAATTTGTTGAGATAATGAATTGGTGGGTTTTTGTTAAAGTGAGCCAAAATCATCACAATTTAAAGGAACCAAAGACTTAAACTACTTCAGTCTGTGTGCATTGAATTTATTTAATACACGAGTTTCACAATTTGAGTTGAATTACTGAAATAAACTTTTCCATGACATTCTAATTTATTGAGATGCACCTGTAGACCAGCCGTTAACGATCTGCGTGACTTCCCCAAGGTGGATTTTTATTTATTTAATTTTTTTTCTGCGACTAATAAAATTTTGGTCGACCAGGCCTCTTCTGGTCGACTAACAGTTAGTTGACTATTAGGGGGCAGCCCTAGCTAGTACAGTCATGGCCAAAAGTTTTGGCAGTGACACAAATTTTGTGTTTTTGCAAGGTTGTGGTGTTCCTTCACATTGTTTGTTGATTATTGTGTAGAGTGATCAGATGCATTTTAAGTAATTGCTAAAAGCTCCATTGGCCAAAAAATAAACTTTTCACAAAAAAGAAAAAACACATTTCACTGTTCTTTGATCCTGACACAAAATGACCAGCTAACATCAACTGACTAATATCAGCAGCACTTGTGAAAGTGTGAATGAGTACTAGTAAGGTGAAAGCACTATCCTACTAAATAGATTGTAAGAACAGACTGATTGCTATAAAAGGAGGGAAGAAGCGCTTCCAATCATTTGTTCTCAGGGAAAAAGCGCAAAATTGTATTTTTGTTAGCAATGGTTACCTCCAAAGAAACACGTGCAGCCATCATCGATTTGAATTGATGTGGAGAATATTGCACCTGAAAGAACCATTTACCGGATCGTCAAGAACTTCAAGGAGACAGGTTTGACTGCAGTGAAGAAGTCTTCAGGACGTCCCAGAGTGTCCAGCAAGCGCCAGGACCATCTCCTCCTGAGGACTCAGCTACAGAATCGGTGTCTCCTGAGCTTGCTCAGGAATAACAGCAGGTTGGTGTAAGAGCATCTGAATGCACAGTGAGGCCCTTTGGACAATGGCCTGGGTGTCAAGAAGAGCAGCAAAGAAAGCCACTTCTCTCCAAGAAAAACTGAAATTCTGCAGGAAGTACAAGGATTGGACAGCAGAAGACTGGTGCAACCTTCCGACTGTTTGGGACATCTTGAAAAACGATTGTTCGGAGAAGAAAAGGTGTGTTGTGCCAATAGTGAAGCATCCTGAGACCATCCATGTGTGGGGTTTGCTTTTTCAAACAAGGGGAGTGGGCTCTCTCATAATTCTGCCCAAAAACATTCTGCGCAGAGCGACTTCTTCCAACGATCCATGAAACAGTTTGGTTATGATCCGTGCATTTTCCAGCATGATGGAGCATCATGCTACAAAGTAAGAGTGGTAAAGAATGGCTCAAAGATCATTACATTGAAATTTTGGATCCCGTGGCCAGGCAACTCCCCGGATCTCAATCAATCACATAGAGAACCTGTGGTCAGTCCTCAAAAGGCGAGTGGACAAGCAGAAGCCCTGCCAAATTGTGATCAACTTTGAGAACTAATAAAGTGCAAGAATGGATCCCCATCAGTCAGAATTTGGCCCTGAAATTAATATCCAAAATGCCATAGCGGATTGCAGAGGTTATGAAGAACAAGGGTGAACACTGTAAATATTGACTTATTATATATATTTTTTGCCAATAAAAGCATTTAAAACTTATGGTATGCTTATTATTGTTTTTTCAGTATACCATAGAAACATGTAGAGAAATAATTTACAAATATTGAAACAGCAAAACAAAATTTGTCACTGCCAAAAATTTTGGCCATGACTGTACATATGTATTATCTGTTATGATACTGAAGATTATATGATTATTTTGTATGTTTGTATCTATGTAAGTGCATTGCATTGTGTTAGTACTCACCCTTTGGAAATACATAATAGAGTCCATGTGGAGTGGGGGAATCCAGTTTAAAAGCCAAACCTGTGTATCTGTTCAGTGTGGGTTGTAGTTGAGGCAAACGCTTGAGGGTCTAGTGCAGTACCTTTTTGTGGAAGGTTTTAACAGCAAAGTGTTGTGTTATATATATATTTTGTAAATATTTCCTAAATTTTTTCCCTATTTCTGTCTATTTTGCTACAGATAATGTTCATACATATTTTGTGCATTTTGGTGTGTACTATAAATAGACTGTGAATAGGAATGGACACTAATCAATAAAACTACCTTTACTGCAGAAGTGCTTAAGCATCATTTCTTGTGACTAATTTATCATCAATACTTTCATCACACTCACATTTTCTCCTCATGGATTTGTATGAAGAGGTCATAAGGTGTCTCTTCTGATCATTAATCTGCCTTAAATTTGTCAATATCCTTCCTGAGTGAAGCTTTTGGTCAAGTTTTTCGTTTCACAAAGCATTTGATAACTACTGTGGGTTGAGAAGGTTTAGAAGACAAAGAGTTTCTTGAGATTACATAAAACCCCTTTTTTCTAGTGTAGATTTTTGATGCCTTTATCTTGGTTTCCTTTTTTTGATGTCTGTTTCTTTTGTGCCATTAAACTGAATTTGTATTTGTTTCTGTTTTTTTCTAATTTTGGGCCTGATTGATGAGAGTCAGTGAGCAGAAGGATATGGAAGAGAAAGAGCGAGAAAGAGAAAGATCGCAATTTCAAAGGTGGAGAAATATCTACACAGACTAAAAAGTGCTCCCCTCAAAAAAGTGTCCAGAAGGTCGAATCTAAGAGTTTTTTTACCTGCCATCCCAGTGTGGAAAGAGTTTCAACTCGAAAAGGAAGGACCTTAAGGTCCACGCGGAGAATTCACACTGGAAAGAAAACCTTACACTTGCCAACAGTGCAGGAAAAAGTTTTACCCAAAAAGCTGAAACCTTGGAGTCCACATGAAAATCTACAGTGGAGAGAGAGACATTTTATCTATGAAGCAGTGTGAGAAGAGTTTCTATCTCGAAAGAACACCTTAAGGTCCACATGTGAGCATCTACTCTGGGAAAAAACCTTACACTCTACAACAGTGTGGAAACAGTTTTTCTCAAAAGAAAGTAAGCCCTTGAAGTCTACAAGGAGGATCCACACTGGAGAGAGAGAGAGAAATTTTATCTGTAAACAGTGTGGAAAGAGTTTCGTCTGCGAAAAGAGAACACCTTAAGGTCCACATGAGTGTTCATACTGGAAAGAAACCTATACACTTGCCAACAGTGTGGAAACCATTTCACTCAAAAAGGAAGTCTTGGAGTCCACATGAGAATTCACAATAGAGACATTGCTTTGAACCTGCAAACTGGAAAGTGTTTGACTACCAATTAGGGCTGCATGATTAATTGTGTTCGATTAATCGTGCAGCCCTACTACCAATGACCTCACTCAGGAGAATACTGTCTTTATATGTCCTCTATGTGGAGAGTTTTAGTCATAAATATAGCCTCAAATAGTCACGAGCTATTCACAAACCTGATTCCCGTGAACATTCACACTGCAAACGTGTCACACTTTGGCCCCACAAAATTAGCGGGAAACGAATATGTTATCTTAGATGGTAAGGAAAAGAAAACATTTGAAATATACTAGTTAAGCTTTGCTTTCTGCTTAATGATGATGAGAGCTGTTTGATTGTTTTAAAGCAACAGCGGCTCCAAACAAAAAAATCGAGTAGTATGAGCCATTGCGCTCCTATATCGAAAAAACGTAGCGAGCCAAATCATTTTTTTAGGGTGCCCACAGAATAAATGTGTCTTTTATTATATTTTATCGATTTTTATTTTATTTATTTACATTTCAACATTTCATAAATCATACTGCTCATGTGTGTTTATGTCTCTCTTTTCTTGACTTTATCAGCATTTTTTAATCCATCTTGTAGCTATGACCTGGGAACTAAGCGTTCACTTAAAGTGGCGCGACTAAATGTCTTTTCAGCTTGAAATCTAACTAGTCACCCCAAAGAATTGTTACATTAACAACAGAATCTGTCCACCAGTATCATGGAAGCATGTCAAGCCCATCACTCTCTGAGCCACTGACGCGGTAGCTTGCGCGGCTCTCTCCTACCTATGAGACATTTCAGTAAGTTGCTACTGCATAGGCCCTCTCCTACTAAATATAGCCTCAACCTTTGATGCTTAAGTCATGTTTCCATTATCGCTACGCTATTAGTAAAGAGAAGCTATGTAAATGGGCTTCACTTGCCCACTTGAACTGGCAGGCCGCTAACACCGCCGCACCGCGCCCCTGCCCCATTAAGGACACCTCTGCGCCTCCCAAAATAGCTATGGTTTGAATTTCGCTTATGAATTCAGATACTAATTTTAAAGCCCTGGTAATGTTCATTATATAAACCAAGCTGACCAAAGCACAGAGCCTTTTTTGGATTACTGCGACGGCAGTTGCACTTCAATTAAAGTTCAACGCATTAAAAGAACACAGGACCAAAGATCTTGCATTTAGAAGAAAGCCATTTTCGATAATTATTATAAACTGAGAATTGTTAGACCGGTATTGCCAATATTCACACAGCTGACAGCTTTACCTGTTCTGGTTTGTTCAAGCTTGTGCACGAAATCAGACGCTGTATTTTCGAACTACCCTTCTCCGTCTCCGTCTTTTCTGACTCGCTGCACCACGGAGGTGCGTACTCAAATCAAGCACTCTGTGACTCAGAGAAGAGGACTGTTTTAACTCTATTTTCCATCTACAACTTTGATGTTTCGCATGTCGTAGTCTCAGTTTAATACCGTGAACATAACAAAACGATTTGATCGCAAAGTCAAATTAGCGAAAAAATGGCCATTACATATTCAAATTTTTAAGTTACTAACCATGTAACTATAATACCAAGATGGCAAATAACACTGCGGCTGATTTCTGAGCCTGAATGACGCGTACTTCTGTCCGGATCTATTCAGTCGAGTTCGTTTTATCACAAGCACGGGGGGGCGCATTGCCTAGAATCGAAGCCAAATCAATCCGCCCGCCTGATCGAAAAATTTTTTTAGCGGTTAAATCTCTGAGCTGTTTTTCCTCCTTGGAGGACGGGCTAGTCTGCCTCACCGGCTATGACCTCAGCTAAAAACGTTCCACTCGCAAATTAATATTTCCATCGCGTCGCAAACCCAAAATGCGACTGCTTTAGACCGCCCAGTTTGGGAGCCCTGAGAACATCGGCTCCAAATTTAAGACGCGTCGAAACCCCATCATACAGTATCTTTTGTCTCGTCTTTGAAAGTTGTTAATTGTTTTTTTCTGTTACAAAGCCACAATTTATTATACCCACACACACACACATAGTACATTCCCCCCCTCCCCTTTGTTTTAGAACTTCAAGACTATAGTCTTGCTGGTTTTCACAAGCCCGGTCTTAATGCACCATTTTTTGAAGGTACTTGGTCTTCTCTCCGGGATCATCATCTGTTACTGCCCTGTATCGTCCTCTGGGTTTTACACTGAACAAAAAATTATAACAACACAACATTTTTTTTTTTGTTTGCCCCCTATTTTTCCACTGAGCCTAGAACTCCAAAGATCTAAGACTTTTTCCTATGGTACACTCAAAACGAGCCTATTTTTCTCAAAATATTGTCTCACAAATACTGCCTCTACAATCGTGTGGTTAGTCGCAGCACTTCTCCTTTGGCGAGCCATTAATCCCATTACCTCACAGGTGTGGAATATCACAGATGCTGATAATCGACGAACCGCATGGATTATTGCACATTGGTGTGCCTTTAGGTCCCGCCCCCACAATAAAAAGGCCACTCTAAAATGTACGCAGTGTTACTGTATGGGGGGGGTCCGCGGCGGTCGTTCCGGCAAAACCAGTTCAGACCTACCCTGCAGCACCGGTGCTGGACCAACCCCATTAATGACCTCAACGCAGTGCAACACATCTCCTTACGCATAGAGTTGCATTCAGGTTGTTGATTGTGGCCTGATGGAATGTTTGGTCCCACTCCATCTTCAATGCTGCCTCGTGTGAAGTTCCTGCCGATATCTGGCAGGAACTGGAACATGCTGTCGTATACGCCGATCCAGAGCATCCCGAACATACTACAATAGGGTTGACATGTCCGGTGAGTATGCTGGCCATGCATTTTTGCAAGACCGGTGATGTTTCCTGCTTCCAGTAGAATTCGCTGATACAGATCCTTGCAACATGGCTGAGAAGAGCCATGACGTTATCATGACTATGCAACATGAAGGGTCAATGGTCGTGGTACGAATGGCACAACAATAGGGCCTCAGGAATCTACGTCACGGTTATCTCTGCTGCATTCCAAAATGCCACCAATTAATATCTGCCCACCATGTGTGACTCCGTTTGTCCGATAAAACGTACACCTGGCAATACCCATACCGTTGGACGAATCAGGCAAAACCGTATCATGTTCAACCAACCACGACCGCCACTACACGCTGTCTGCCCCTTGCCCATGTACAGTGCATAAACCGCGTGATTCATCCATAAAAGAGAACACACCCCCCCCACCACCCCCCCCTCTTACTCTAACTAATGAAATTTTGACAGGAAACAGAAGCACAAACAGAAACAAAATCACATTTTATAGATTCCGAAACAGACATGAAAATCTTGAAATGGACCATTAACCGGTTAATAACGTTATTTTATCGTTCGATTTAATATTGAAATTTGCTATCAAACAACCACCAAATTCCAGTAGTACAGGCCTATGCCAAATGCTCACACTGACCCACCAATGCGCCGTGCAAATGCCTAGCTCAGCTGTGAACTCGTCATAGCGTAAGTCGCAATAGCAAATGTCCCCCCCACCCAGCGTAATAAGTTTATCCGAGGATAGTGTAAGAGAAGGATCTCCAAACTATCACACGCACACACATGCGCTTCTGTGAACAGAGAAAACAGAATAAAAACTATGCTATTATAGTATAGGCTTACATAAAGGCTTACATAAAAAGTAAATATAGGCAATAGAACACAAAAATTAATAATATTCACTTACAATCCATTGACAGATTAACAAAAACAAAAGAAGGAAATAGTGCTGAACTTTACTGCTATCACTGTTGATGCATTCCAAAGTTCTCGGGAGCGAAAAGATGAAAATGAGACAGCAGAAAGAAAGCAGTGTTTCTTTATTTTGGCAACAGCTTTACATGTTTAATTTATTTTACAAAGCCCCATTGACAGTTTGAATAATGTCTTGCTTCTATACTGTATAGATCCATGCTGAGTATGACCATCGTGCCTCGGCGCACACACAACAATATTTTGCGCAATTGCCCCCCCAGCCACGTCTGTTCTATTATCAAATAAAATAAAGTAAAATAAATAAAATAGTTACACTGACCGCTTGCTACACAAAATCTGTTGTGTTCCAGGCGTGACACCAGCCTACACTGCTGCTGATATAGCCCCGATGTAAAGATTGATGTTTTCCGTCGATGAAAGTATAAAAAAAGGCCTTTCCTATAATAAATGAATAATTTAGCATCCAAGATATAATACGATACTGCGAATATGTAAACATTTGGATTTCATAGACCAAATGCAAGAGACGCGTAAGGCATCAGTTTAACCTTAAATGAAATTTGTATTATGCTTTTATAGCCTAAATGGTATACCTTTAATTTAGAAGATTGTTGTGAGCGAGAAACTAGTAACTGTGTTTATAATGCTTTGTAACAGTTTCTGCTGTACCGGCATTTAGCCTACATTATTTCTGAATGCTAGGCAATAATAAAATGCTGATTTGCCGCTCTACTCGAACCTATGTTTTTTTTTTTTACTCTCGATGAAACACCAATCTTATACAAGTAGCTTTTTTTTTAACAATGCAGCAAACATTTTTAAATATCTTAACAATACTTTAATGTCTTTAAAGTGTGTGATAGATTTTTTTCCTTTGATTTAGTCGCCTACATTTGGCCAAAATCTAGAAAAAGATGATGACTGAGTTGGCTAGTGACCTGTGACTAGCCCGCCCACACGACAGCAAATTATAGGGGGCTCGATTACCAGATCGCTTCCATGTCTTCTTTTTCTTTGTTTTCGTTTTCAAGCACTGGTGGTTAGTTTGCGCTTTGTCTACCGGCAAATTCATCAAAATCATACCGCTGGGCATGCGTTGTCTAATGTATTTGTTAAATATCTGCATGATGTAAAACGTTCTCATGCCTTTAAATTCAAATCAATAATTTAATCTTTAATCTCACATCCTTATAATCAATTATTCGCTGTTCCCGGTCAGAATTTAATGGGCGAATTGTTCATAAATTGCCCAACCAAGATGAATTACAAATACCTAAAAAATTTCAAGATATGATTGAGACGGCAAAGACAAACAAGTGCGTGTTTTCAAAGCCATCAAAAAAAAGGCTCACGTAAAACGGCTTTAATTTATTTTTTTATCCACATACATTAGCAATGTATCCTATTTAACATTTTTCTGAACAAAAAAATGACTTTACATAGCATTTTTTTTTACGATTCACGAATGAGACGATAGCCGGCTAAAATGTCATTCAGTGCTAAAAACGATTTATATTCATAAACGCCACAAAAAAATATTCCACTTAGCATATATTGTAAATATGAATCATTTAATGGACATTAAAAATTATATTTAAGCATCACAGTCGCCAGGTCTTCAAATACAAATCTATACTGACATTTTTAAAAATTTATAGCTTTCTTGCTAAGTGTCCTTGAAACCCACTAGGTTTTCACCCATTTTGTCAGCGAAGTTTTTGTAGCGGAGTATGCATTGGGCAGATGAATTGAGGAGCGCGGAACCTAATCTTTAAGCTCTCGACTTTGCTGCCAGCCCTCGGAATATTAAACTTGCTAGGTTTCGTCTGCCGTCAGCAGCGACGAACATGCGCTCCCCGACCTGAGCCTGGTTTCTCTACAAGTTTTTTCTCCATTCTGTCGTCACAGATGGATGTTTTGGATTTCTTGACCACATGCTCGCCTCCTGGTCATGTGCTTAGCTTCCGGCCGTCACCTACCTCACCCTTTGTCATTTACAGCGACCCCTCACGGTGACTTGATTGCAAATGCACTTAAGCACCAGACTACGCACTCCTTTTAAATGAACTGAGCTCGCCTATGATGACATCATCGTGAATTCAATGATGAACTAGCCCTTTTAACTGAAAATGGATGTGCTGTTACTATCTGTCATTTTGCATTTATTGACACACTATTTTCCTAATTATGACTGTTAAGCTGCTTTTGTGGCACACAATCTTGTAGCTGTTAAAAGCCGCTATATAAATAACGGTGACTTTACTTTGCAAGTGAAAATCATTCATTAAAATACAATTTAGTATGATCACATATTCTTTTTTGTATAATATTAAAAAGCTACTCACGTCAGAATAAGCATAAGAATTTTTTAAATCTTTTTTACATATAAATTATATCTGTTACGCACTGAATGACCATGGTTTTGTTACACTGCAATGACCAATTTGCCCAAAAAGGGAGATAATACTGCCATTGTTCCCATAACTGCAAAGGTTTTTAGTTATTAGCTCTGTGTAATTAAAATTCCAACTCAAAAAATCTCCAATTCAATATCAATTCATGTGTATATACTGTAAAAATAATGGGGATATAAATCCTTTTCCTTTCAGCGCCATCTTTAAAACGGCCCTTAAATTCAGTATTGCCTGCGCTTTTCTTTGTGTGCGAATTATGGCCGAGTATCATGCAAGAAGCATTTAAAACGGCTGTAGGCTAAGTATTAACTTTTTTTAATTTTCTCCATTTAAATCTAGTGTTTAATCAGTCTAAAATATTTCTTCAAATGAAGAATCTTAAAAATTACCTAGATAGCCGTGTGAAATTAATTATGTTGAAATTCCATCAGAATATCATTTGGTTGAGGTTTGAAAATTCACTGCTTTTTAGTGTTGAAAAGACAAATATTGAATCAATGTTGATTTTTGGTCTGTATTTCCCCCATGATGAACAAATTTCTAGACTGTCAAGCCTTCATTCAACACTTTAATGCAAATGCAAATAAATTTGGTGCATTTTTGCGAAATGTAGTGAGCACATGCTCATCAGAGGATGAATCCTGTTAATTTTGTGAACTCATCACCACTAGCACCAATAAATAAATAAAATAAAAATCTGCCTGCTGAATCTGTGGATTAACAAAAAAAAAAACTGTGACTAGTGAGATGAACCAGCTGGACATTATTGTTATGATTAGTAATAGTAGTAGTAGTAATGTTTTTAGTAATGAATGGTTTCATTAACTGTTTTTGGATTGCTAGAGGAGCACATTCAGCCAGAGACTGATAATGATGCTCCACTGAATGTTACAGAATCCTTCTGATTCTTGTGGTCATACAGTTATATCATTAACTTAAAAAATATCAATTATGATGAATATATAAATAATAAATACTATAAATAGTAATTGCAAAAAAATATTTATTTTAAGTCATGTATAATTTACGTACATTTAACAATTCACCTAAAGAATACATGTTAACAGCGAGAATTCAGGTTCCCTTTGTTTATCCGAGGATAGTGAAGAAGGATTCAACCTATCACAACAGCCCCAACAGCGCTTTGGTGCACAGAGAAAACATAATAAAACTATATTCCCTTATAGTAATAGGCTTACATAAAGGCTTACAGAAAAAGTAATATAGGCGACACAAAATATATTTCACTTAAATCATGACAGATTAACACAACAAAAGAAGAAAAGTGCTGACTTACTGTTCAGTGTGATGCATTCCAAAGTTCCTCAGGAAAGGAAAATGAGGACAGCAGAAGCAGTTTTCTTTATTTTGCAACGCTTTACAGTTTAATTTATTGTTACAAAAGCTTGGACAGTTTTGGATAATGTATTGCTTCTATCTGTATAAACCATGTGGTTAAGGTACCATCGTGGCCTCGCGACAACACTAACATATTTTTTTGCGACGACTTCAGGCCTGTTCATTATCAAAATAAAATAAAAGTAAAAATAAATAAAAAGTGTACACTGCTCCGTTGTACAAAATACTGGTGCGTGTCAGCGTGACCACGCCTCCCACTGGATGATTATAAAAAGGCCGATGTAAAGATCTGATGTTTTACTGTCGATTTGAAAGTATACAGCCTTTCTATAATAAATTAATATTTAGCAATTCGCAAATAACGTAAGCGAATATGTAAACATTTGGATTCATGCCAAATGAGAGAGGTAGGCATCAGTTTAACTTCATTAAATGGAAATTTGTGCTTAATGTTTTATTAGCAGTAAATGTATACGCTTCTTAACTTTAGAAGATTTGTGTGTGAGAGGAAATAGTAACTGTGTGTAATAAGGTTTGTTAACATTTTGGCTTTTACCGGCAATTTATAGCCTACATTATTTCTGAATGTAGGCTAATAATAAATGTGATTTGAGCCTCTCGACCATGTTTGGTTTTTTTATACTCTCGAAAACACAAATTTCTTATATAAGTAGCATTTTGTTTTTTAACAATGCAGCAAACATTTTTAAAATCTACACAATAACTTTAAAGGTCTTTAAAGGTGTGTGATTAGATTTTTTCTTTTTGTTTAGTAGCTACATTTTTGGCCCACAAAAATCTAGAAAGATGAATTGCTGAATTGCGCTGTGACTAGAGGCGCACGCAGCAAATTATAGGCTGTAACCAAGATCGCTTCCGGTTTCTTTTTCTTTTTTTCGTTTTCAAGCAACTGGTTGGTTGTTTGCGCTATGTACCGTCAAAATTCATCGCAAAAATTGCTGTGGCGTTGGATCTAATGTATGTTGTTTAATATGATGATGTAAAAACGTTCTGCTTTAAAGTCAATTCAATAATTTATTTCTAATCTCAATCCTTTTAAATTATTGCTGCTTCCCGGTCAGGAATTTAATGGCGAATTGTTTCATTAAATTGCCCCAAGATGAATACAAAATACCTAAAAAATTTCAAGATATGATGGGGATCAAAGACAAAATGGTGTGTTAAAAGCATCAAAAAAAAGTAAAGACGGCTCTTTAATTGTATTTTTTTTACCAACATGAAACATTACGGGAAATGTATCCCTATTTAACATTTTCTGAAACAAAAAAATGACTTTCATAGCAATTTTTTGTATACGATTCACAGAAAGATGCCGCGCTTTAAATGTCCAGTCAGTGTTTAAAAAAAAGATTTAGATACCAAAATATTTAAAGCATATTGTAACATATGAAATCATTTAATGGACATTAAAAAAATTATAATTTAAGCATTCACAGTGCAAGTCTTCAAATACAATTAAACCTACATTTTTTAAAAGTTATAGTTGCTAATGTTCTTGAAACCACTAGGTTGTTACCCATTTTGGTCAGCCAGTTTTTGTAGGGAAGTATGCATGGGGAGAATGAATTGGGAACTAATCCTTTTAGTGCTCGACTTTGCTTGCAGCCCTGGAATTAAAATGATGGTTTCGTATGGTCAGAGGAGGGAGTACTGGCCCCTTGCCCCGACTGAGGCCTGGTTTCTCTCAAGGTTTTTTCTTTCATTCTGTCAACCGATGGAGTTTTTGGTTTGGCTGCCCAATGTCGGCCTCTGGCTTTGCTTAGTTTGGGGACACTGTCATTTTTAACAGCGATAATCGTTGACTTGATTGCAAAATGATTGCACAGATCACGATGTTTAAATGGAACGGAGCTGCATGATGGACATCACTGAATTCAATGATGAAACTGCCTTTAACTTGAAAAAGTGAGTGATTTTACTATGTTCATTTTGCATTATGATAAACTATTTTTCCTAATTACTGCTGTGTTCGTGCTGTGGACACCAATCTGTGCTGTTACAAAAGCGCTATACTAAATAAGGTGGACTTTACTTGAAAGTGAAAATCATTTAAAAATACACCTTAGTATGCTCACAGCTTCTTTTTGGTATATTAAAAAGTTCCAGGTTCCAGTAATAAGCAATTTTTAAAATTTTTTTTACTAAAATATCTGTTACGCTGAATGACCTGGTTTGTTACACTGGAATGACAATTTGCCACAAACAGGGAGATAATAACTGCCATTGTTCCCAGAACTGAAATGCTTTTAGTAGTAGTTCGGTAATAATTAAATTCCAACTCAAAAAATCTCACGTCAATATCATTCATGTGTATATACTGTAAAAATAAGGGATAAATCTTTTTTAGGCGCCAATTGGGGGCTTTGGCCCCCCTTTGTTCCTTTTGGTTGCTTTGTTTGAAAATAATTTTGCGAGTATCAGCAAAGAATCCTTTAAAAGGATTGTACGCTCAAGTTATTAATTTTTTTAATTTTCTATTTAAAAATCTAGGTGTTAATCTGTCTTAAATATTCTTCAAATGAAGAACTAAAAATTACCTAGATACAGTTGACATAATCAATGTTGAAATTCCATCAGAATCATCATTTTGGTGGAGTTTGCAAATTTCTAATGCTTTTTTTAGTGTTGGAAAATGACAAATAGGGGACAAAGTTGAATTGATCAATGTTGACAAATGGTCTGTATGTCCACCCATGATGGACTTTAGGACTGTTCAGTCCCTCATTCAACACTTTGAATGGCAAATGCAAATAAATGTTGGTACATTTTTGTGAAATGTAATGTCGCACATGCTCATCAGAGGATGAATCCTGGTTAATGTTTTGTGGACTCAATCCACACTAAGCAACAATTAAAATAAATAAAATAAAAATCTGGCGGCTGAGTCTGTGGATTAACAAAAAAAAAAATAAAAAACTGTTGGACTAGTGAGAATGAAAACCAGCTGGACATTTTGGTTATGGAGTAGTACTAGTAGCAGTCGTAGTGTTTTTAGTAATGGATTGGTTGTCATTAACTTGTTTTGGCTTGGCTACTAGCGGAGCACATTCAGCCAGAGACTGATAATGATGCATCCACTGAATGTTACCAGAAAGCGCTTCTGATTCTTGTGGTCATACAGGTTATATCATTAACTAAAAAAATATCAATTCTGATGAATATAATTAAATCATCAATACTATAAATAATAATTAAAAAAAAATATTTTATGTTAATCATGTATATTCAGTCACATTTAACAATTTCCCCTAAGGATAAATGTAACAGCGAGAGGAATTTCAGGTTTTTCATGCGCCTCAATCCAGTCCATTAGGGGCAGTAATTGTAGCTCAAGAGGCCTGCAACGCCAATCAAGCCCATAAATCGCGCCGTAAAACAGATTTCAAATGCGCCGCAAACAGGACAGAGGGGACAAGGCCTAAGGAGCAACAAGGTAGTTTTAGAGTAAGGTATAAAAAAGATTCTGTCAAAAAGCGGGGCATGAGATTATAAACGCAAAGCCAAAATAATAATAATATAAAAATCTGTTTACTTTCTCTCACAGAGACGTTCCTTTATTTGAGGGAAAGTTGACAGTATGTTAATTATTTGGAAGGCGACAAACGTAACAGATTCAGAGGAAAAGAAGCCAGCAGATTCGATTGTATTTTCATTTCACGATGTATTTCATTATTCATCTTTGCTAAAACATGTGTGTTTACTGCTACACCCTCCCAGGGACTTCACGTCAGAGTTATCTGCTGCCATGCTAAGTCCGTCACATGAAACCACGGTCGCACCGCAGGACCACTTGGCACAAAGGTAAGGACTTTTCCAAATATATCACATTTTGGTTTGTTGTCACCACCAAACCCTAACCAGATATGATCGTGAGGAGTGTAATGTTTTGTATTGAAAAACACTGTGTGTGACAGCAGTGAGCATGCTGATCATGGATTTTGACGTTTTTTTTTTTCCTGAAAAAAAAAAAACTATATTTAAATATGAATATGTAATAAATCATTTGTACAAAAAGTTTATTATTTGTGCTCCAACTTTTGAGTTTGATATTAAAAAGGAAGCCTAGCATTTGTTTGATTTTATTGTACATTTGTACTGGTCTATGTGACCAGTTTATATAGATTACTTTTGTTTTACTTACACTTTTGGACACAACCTTAAGTCAGTCACATCCACAAAGCGAATTACACCCAATGGTTGGGGTGTTGGACCCACAATGGTTCTTGTTTCCCCCTTCTATTTTGCCTTTTCGTTTAGGGACCAGCCAGAGGGATATTCCCAGGTTTGCTTGCATAAGGGTAAGAATTGATTAATGCTCAAATTTGTTATCTGCGGCAGGTGTTTTCAAAACTCTTCATTTTACTTTGTTGTTTAAAATCTAGGTCAGAGGACGGTGGACGTGGGGGGTGGGTTTTCACTTTCAAGGAACATTGTTTATTTACGTAAATATGAGCTGTAATGACTGGCATTGAAACAAGGTGTCCAAAAGTGAAAGAACTCCCAATCTGGAGGGTACTGGGGTTTCATGAGAATGACAGCTACACCAATCTCTAATGTTTACTCATTTACCTTTTACAACTACCTCTAAAGGATTTGACCGAGGAGAACCAGAAACCAAAGGGGGATTCTTTCAATGTGCACTTTTTTTCCACCTAGGATGCTAAAATGCTGGCTCGTTTTTTCCTTCATATCCCTCTTAAGTTTGGTTTGCTGTTGATTCATGGGGCATCATTGCATAGATTACAGTTTTTTACCAGTAATTTTCACACTAATAAACAAGGAACCTTCATGTAATTTTGCACAACAATTGTTGGCACACACAAACAGATTGTAAAAAGCTGGTAAAACAAGTACTATGCTACCTGCAAATAACAACTTAGGTATATTAGCACTAAAATATAATTTTTCTGATTCTGGAAAAGACAACTGGTTGGATCCATTTCTTACCACACTTTCACCTTCATCTCTCTTCATTCTGTATTTTTAAAAATCATTAAAAATAGCAGTGATATGTACAAACAACGTCATGATGTCATGACGATAAAAACTGGATCTGAGGGGCACTAATCAAGTAAATTCCAAAATCTGAAACTGTAAACAAAATCTGAACTGTAAACAAGAAAAGCGTTTTCAGAACTTTTCAGACTTTTTCTGCAGTTGTTGTGCCGTTTTGTAGGGCTGCAAAAATTTTGGCAATAAATGTTGTTTTTATACATTAAAGGGAACAGTCACTATTTTTGAAAATATGCTAATTTTCAAAACTCCATAGAGTTAAACAGTTGATTTTTAACTCATGTTTTTTTTTTTTTTGAATCCATTCAGCCGATCTCCGGTCTGTAGTGGTAACACACTTAGCATAGCATAGATCATTGGATCTGATTAGACGTTTAGTACTCATCGCTAACACAATGACCAAAGGGAGTGTCTATATTTTTCCTATTTAAAACTGACTCTTCTGTAGTGTTTTACATCTGTTGTACTCAAGAATGAAGGAAAATTAAAAAGTGGTACTATAACTCTCGCTCGTGCGTTAATAATCAAGAAACACTGCTGCGGCCCATTAACCATGGGTGGCACTGCTTAAATTATCATTGGCCTGCTGCACCAATGGTACGGCAGCAAAGTTCTTGATTATTACACCGGATTGAGAGTATAGTTCCTAGACATATCAGCCTAGAAAATCACAACTTTTCATTTTCCATTGGTTTTAGTACACGGTGTAACTACAGAAGAGTCAAGTTTTAAATAGGGAAAATATAGAAACTCTTTGGTAATTTTTGAGCGAGATGCTAGTGGAATGTTCCTTTAATATGACTACTAATAATTGTGATTATTGTTATTACTAAATAAAAACATTAAACAAAATAATAATTATTGATAATGGTTATTAGTAATAGGCTACTAATAATTCTGATTATTGTTATTACTAAATAAACAGATGTGCATTGAGCCCTTACGTACTATAAAGGTTTTATGAAAGAGTGTAAGGATTTTTTATAAAGAAATTGACTAAAAATCATTGTGATTTAAAAAAAAAAAAATTCAGGAAATGTCTAATCCGACTTAAAAAGTTAAAAAAACTCTCCACGACTGGAACAAAAACTTGAGTGCAGCAAATTAGCCTATGATTTTTTTTCCCTAGTTTTGTATCCCAAAAATAAGGTGTTTGTGAGCATTAGTGAAATGAACCCAGCGATTGAAAAGTGCTCGTTTTCAATTCTTTACTAGCTCTAAGCCGGTGGAAGGGCTCCCCGTTCCCTCGCTCAGTAATCCAGTACTGAAAGGCATCACAGAAGGTCAGGAGGATTCAATATAAATATGACCCGTATCCAGTGAAATCCCCTAACATATGAAAGATCACAGGTAATACAGCTAAACTATGGCGACTGGGGGGGAGTAACTGAATAACACACATATAGATAGTGTTACACATGAAGTACAGAATAAAAATACTATTGCATACTGGACTATGGCTTATCTGTACTTGACAAAACCATATTTTGATATTTTTTATATTAATTACAATACTAATATTTTATAAATTTGGCAATAGTTAATCAACATTAGCAGTTTTATTCACTGTACAGAAAATAGTGCCCTACTATATAAAAAATACGATTGTTATGGCTGTTTTTAAGTCAATTTGTGATATGATAACCACGCTCAGAAATTCACAAAAGGACGGATTTTAATTTTTGCTTTCAAACAATCCGAATGATGTTTATTATGTTGAAAACGGCCTCAACTTTTTGGAGCAAAAACATCCATTTAATTGCCCTGGTGGCATCCATCATGGAAAGCTTGAAGCAGTGCCTAAGCCGTCGAGAGGACTAACCTCATAATCAGTGTATTTACATTCTCAAAGTCTATTAGCATTGGTGGTTTATACCTTTTGATGATCTTAAAGTTTGTCCCTATGTGAACCACCTAGAAAAGAATTCAATTACTTTTTTATGTTCAATCTTCCGGCTCAGCAGTGGCCCTAGCTTGTTGATGCAAGACTATATGGGCTAGATGATATATGCAGGGGAAAAAACTAAATAACACATTAGCCAATTATACAATCAAACTAAACAAGACATATGGGTTGTTTTTTAGTGAACAACTGGGTGGGAATAAAGTCCTAGGGATTAAACCGCACAATAAGAAGATCCTATATGTAGACAACAAAACTAGGTAAATATATATATCAGCGATACCGTGGGCTTTTAGCAGGAAATACAGTTTACAAACAATTATTTAAACAAGTCCATAAAAAACTGACAGAAATATAAACCGATCTGGTAACTCAGTTAATTGTTACTGTAATATCAATGAATGAGAAAATTATTGTAATACAGTTTTTATAATATCATAGAATAATAATGAATTATTATCATAGGAAACTATTAAACTATTAGGGTTCCTAATAGGGTTTATTACATGATTTTTTTCAAAACCAAATAGTTTTGTATTTGTGTTATAATATGGTTTCAAGGATGTGGGTTGTGTCAAGCATTTTTAAATCCGTTTGCATGGTTAAAACCTTTTTATAGGGTCCGATGTTTTTGCTTCCTCTGTTTTTTATTGTTTTTTTTTAATTATGGTAGTTTCTTCCATTTCCAAATTTAAGGCTGTAATGGCTATGCCAACTATCTTTGTACCCCCCACTTTTTGAGCACCGCTTGTGAAAATCATATGTGATTAATTTTTCCATTCTTTTTAAGTGATATATGAAGAAATGCTAATTTTTGTGAGGGGCATTGACAGTGAAGGGATGCTGAGAAGTCGAAATAGAATCGACAAGAAGGAAAATGTCATCTTTGGACTGGTAATATAGAATATAGTTTTAGTCACTATTATGTAAACTATTAAGATCGTATCGGCGCGAATTTGCAAGTGGTGAACAGGAATTTCGGGACAACGTATTTATTCTTAGAAAAGTAAATACTCACCAGTGCTGCTATCATTTCTTAAATTGTTTTCAATGATGGGAGAAGTCCATGTTAAAGGTTACTTTCGCATCTGCATCCTTCTCTAATTAATCTCTCAATGAGTTTCTCATCAGCAGAGACTTGTGAAAGAAAGGAAAGTGTGCACAGGTTGTGCTCAATTTATATCTCTTAAGTATGTGTTTACCATTTTAAGAATGTCCTTATGAAGTGTAAATAATTGCTGAGTGTTTTTTAATATAGTTCTGTTTATGTTTCTTTGCTCAATGTTTGAAAGAAAAGATAATTTTAATATTAGTTTGCAATATATCATATTATAATTTCAGCGGCTTAATGGTCGATTAATAAGCTGTAATATTGATGGGATGCACTCCATATTGTTGCTGATAAAGCTTATATTACTTATGTACGACAGGTAAACTGCAAGTAAATTTTAACTTAGTTTTTTTTTCTTTTTTTAGTGACAACTTACAGTTTATATCGTGCTACCATGGCTTGCTGTTGGCTTTGCGTTCCTCATACACCCGCGGAGCGTGAAATTCCAACATTCCCAGTGAGTTTTAGTTTACTTCTTTGATCCCCTATACACCTGTTGATAATCTCCGCTTCTGTAGTAATTTCCACTACTTCGACTTTACGTGTGTCAGCATCCAGAGGTTTATTCTTCCTCGCCTTGGTTGTGTGTCAGTTAATCCCACAAATTGTTTTTTCGCTCATGCACTTTGATGTGTTGAATAGGTCAGATACAGACTGTTTTTCTGTCCACCCACCTCATCAATCTTCTGGAGCAAAGCATCACTCGTGATCTTGGCATCTTCGGTTTTTTTTTGTTCTGTTTTGATGCTGTGAAAAGGTTTGTGATGTGAAATCTTTGTTCCTGCAGTTCTCTAGATATGAGAGACCGGAGCAGACACAGCGTGAGGGGAGGCGACGGTATTTCTGGATGGCTGTTTTTTGTCTTAGACCTTCACTCTCATGTTTTGTTGCTGCCTCGATGTGAGATGTCTGGAAATATGTAACTTTGTCACCCCATGTGAAACATGAACTATGGGTTGTTGTCTCCAGACCGGTCTTCCCTCCAGAGTTGGCCATATGCCTTCTTCAATAATCCTTTTTGTTGCATTCTTATAATGATTTATGGTATCATCCTGCGTGTATTTTTATCATCCAAGGATCATGGCATGATTCTGGTTTAAGATTGCTATATTTCTATTAATTTTGCGTTGCAGGATCTGTGACATATTACTCCTCATATCGATGGCGACAGCTCGTTTTTTTATGTGGTAAATTCTGGGTTGAATTTTAGATGAGAAATACTTCCACCAGCTAGAGTGTCCAACACAGTTACTGATCTGCCATTTACATCACCAGTATGGCTTTTTACAGTTCTGTGTTTTTCCCATCGGAAATATTTTCCCCATGATTGAAGATGGTGTTTCCTGTTAACTTTTCCCCAGACACAATCCAACCCAGCAGAACAATTCTCAGTTCTGAGAGTGGAGCCACAGCGCTCTCAAGAAAAAACAAACAACTGCAATGTTTGCAATGTGGACTACAAGTCAGACGCTTGGATTATCCCAGCTAGCGGCAAAAAATATCCGTGACGGGTTTCTTTTTGCCGCCGGGCCCTAAGCTGTCGGGTTATAGGTGCCTGGCGGATGAACGCTATCGTCAATACCGCCACTCCCATTTCTTTATGTTTGATGTGAGTATGGCCACTGCTTCATCTTTTGGCGGTTGCTCATTTACATAAATCACATGTACAAACTGGCTAGTAAGTCATTTTGAAATACAAGGATTTCTTACTAAAATCACCCAGCAGGTCTCATAAGGCTCCTGAACAGTTAGTATGTCTGGGAGTTAGAATGGAAGTGGAACTCCATCCCTCATTCTTTGAACTACATTTTTCACATCATGAAGCGATTCATATGCTTGCCATTGTTTGCAGCCACTATATCATGAATCTTGTCAAATCCCATATTATTACTCCATTACTTATTATTATTTTTAAAGCCATTAGGGTTTATATCTTGACTCTTGATCTCTTGCATGATAAGGTAAGGTTTAGGAAATGACATTTAAATTAGCTTGTGTAAGCAACACAATGGTGTGTCTCCAGATTTCTCACCAAAGGCTAGATGCTAAGGTGCTTCTCACTATGGCGTAGTCTGGTTTTCTTCAGTGAAAGGCCTGCTGAGATTACGTGACCAGCAGAAAGACGTGAGGTCCTGGTGGACACAGGAACTTACTTGCAAAACAGCTCTGATTTAACAACCTCTGGTGATTTAATTCATGGTATGAACAACTTAGCTGAATAACATTGATGAAGATTAGACTTATCACTTCCATGCCCGGCTACATCAGTGAACAGTGAAAGACATTCACACAAATAATGGCCAAAACCAGTAGGTCTATAATTTTTATAATGCTGTTTATTAATTTGCAAACTATGGTAATAGCCTATCACCCAACAGGAAAATCTCTGTATTTCTGACCTTGAGACAGAAGGATGAAACTTCTTAAAAATCTAAAATCGTCCTCTGATTTCACAGCCAGCAATACGTAGACTGAACGAAGTACAATTG
>NW_024879239.1:0-155 GCF_018340385.1 Cyprinus carpio | reverse complement strand
CAAGCTAAAGTAAGGCTAAAGTAAGTTAGCCTTGTTTACAAAGTTGCCGCCATGTTACAATTAATTTTCTGTAATAGCTACTTTGTTTCTTCCAGGCGTTGAGTTTTTCTTTTCTTCTAAGATACGTATGTTTAAGTAAGGCTAAAGTAAGTTAG
>NW_024879238.1:3726213-3778171 GCF_018340385.1 Cyprinus carpio | reverse complement strand
AGGATTTAAGGGGATTATGATGAGTTATTTATCTGAAGTGCTGTACTTTTTATGTTTGAGGACAATGCTGTTCACTTGAATCACTACACTGAATAAGTACATTTTATTTTTTAACAATTTCACTGTTCCACGTTTGGCTGATCTTTTTTCCTTTTCTTTTTTTCTACAGCATAGCTACTGTATATTCCTAACGTGAACAATGTGGTTTTGTTCACATTTTCTTGCAGATACCTTGACCGGAGCATAACTGGTTAACTTCACGGTTTTGTTCATATTTTTTGACAATCGTTTTGGCTTTAAAAGGTAAATGCATTGTTAGTTACAATGTCTAGTTACTGGGCCGCAAAGGAGACGAATATTGAAAGGAGTTGAGAGGGATAAACAGGAAATTGCAGCTGCAAACTTGATGCTCTACTTTGCTGTTATTCCTGACTTTGACCAAGTAAATCCTCGAAGTTAATGAACATCAACATGTGGAATGGCTCCAACAAGCCATGGACAAACTGTAAACCCGGAAGCACAGGAAATAACTGTTGATGAGGTGTATGAACCTGGTGAGGGATTTTTTCCTCAGGCATGAGAAGCAAATATAGTGGAGAGGAAGAGGATTGCCTAAGGACACAATTGGCGGGGGTGGGCTATTGACAACATGATCCCCCCATGTGGCACTGGGTAGCTTTAACCATTTTGTCCAAGGATCATCCAAGCCCTTCCTAAAGACTCCCTGGGGCAGCCCTTCTGAAAACAGTGACTTGTGTTAAAACAACAGAACTCTCAGGTGGTGTATACCATCACTCTGGAATTGAAAGTGGAATACTATCACAGTTTTTAGTGTCTCCTGAATTGCAGAAGTTGACGTCAGTTTCAATGCAAGTTAATGTTGATGGACTTCCACTTTTCAAAAGCTCAAATGCCCAGTTCTGGCCAGTTCTTGGTTTAATTGAGCAATACGTGTGTAATGTCCAACAAAACAAACTTCCATTTGTCATTGGTCTCTATTATGGGAAGAAGAAGCCAAGCAGCCTTCACTTTTTGAATCCTTTTGTAGAAGAGGCACAGCGACTTGAAGCGGAAGGAGTTCTGTTTGAAAGGAGAGCACTTCCTTTCAAAATATCAACATTTATCTGTGACGCCCCTGCTCGTGCACTTGTTCGAAATGTGAAAGGTCACAGTGGATATTATGGGTGTGACAAGTGTGTTCAAAAGGGGGTCCACTACGAGAACAGGATGACCTTTCCTCAAACAGATTCTGCTCCAAGATTAGACCATGCAGTCCGTGACGAACTTTCTGATGACAGTCATCAGTGTGGAGAAACGCCATTGGCATTGTTGTCTGTTGGTTTGGTCACCCAGTTCCCACTGGATTATATGCATCTGGTATGCCTTGGAGTGACAAGAAAGTTGTTGCATCTTTGGCTAAAGGGACGGCGGCTGACAAGATTTTCGCCCAGCATGGTAAAAGAGCTCTCCAGAGTACTCCTGACCTTCACACCTCATGTTCCGTGCGAGTTCAACAGGAAGCAACGATCCATGGAAGATGTTGAGCGTTGGAAAGCTACAGAATTCAGGCAGTTCCTCTTGTACACTGGACCAGTCAGCTTAAAAGGCCTTGTACCAACTCAAGTGTACAACAACTTCATGCTGCTTTCAGTTGGCATCACCATCCTACTGAATGTGTCCCTGTGTGCTGACCTTGCAGACTATGCACACAGAATATTGGTTCTCTTTGTTGATCACTGCAGCAAGCTTTATGGAAAAGAACATGTGACATACAACATGCATGGATTGGTGCACCTCAGCCAAGAAGCCAAAAAGTATGGCGTCCTTGATAACATATCATGCTTCCCATTTGAAAACTTCCTTGGGTGTCTGAACAAACTGTTGCGCAAGCCTGCACAACCACTGGAGCAGGTTGTTCGCCGATTGTCAGAGAGAAGTCAGCACAGAAGAACAAACATCTCCAAAACAAGGTCCTTGAGAGAGCACAACCATGGACCACTTCTCAACGGTCTTTCTGTGAAAAAGCAGTATGAGGAGTGTTACTTTCAAGACTTTGTTGTGAAACGTTCAGAGGGAGACAACTGTGTCCTGTTGGAAAATAAAGACATAGTTGTTATACAGAATGTCGTCGTTGATGAAATGGACAACACTTTGCTCATCTACAAGAGGTTCCGGAACATGGTCGATTTCTTCACTTACCCTGTGGAATCTTCCAAGCTAGGCATTTTTCATTTATCTGGCCTATCAGATACACTCCGCTATACCCTTATAGCAAATGTGCAGAAGAAATATTATCTTCTTCCTTGCCTGGATGGAAAGGCTGGTTTTCCGTTGATCCACTTGTAAAAATGACTGCTTTTTTTGAAGGGGTGAGAATTTAATTTATTTTGCCTGGAAATTAATCAATTTTTACTTTATGCACGTTTTTCTTCTATTTTAGATGCTGTTTGCCATTGTTCAGTTTATTGATGAGGAGGATCAGCCATTTGCAGTGGTTCCGCAAGTGTGGCTCAGCGAGGGCATGTGCTATTGGCCCCCATTTAACCTCCGCAAAAAAGACAAAGGCAACAATTTAGCCATCCGCTGCACGCCTCCACACAGCACCTGGGAGAAACATCATTTTAAGTTTATGAAGTTGATTTTCCTGCATTTCATCTGTGTATTTTCTTTGTCTGTTTATGGTGGATAACTGACTTTCATTCATTATTCCCTGCTCTAGAATCTTGGCAAGAGGCGATGAGATATTTGGTGCGTTTCCAAACAGGTTCTAGCGTTGAAACGGACGATGACAAGAAGAGAAAGAGAAAGAGAATCTCAAATTCCAAGTACAGATCCCAGGCCTCTTCTGATGAAGAGGAGTCTAATCTTCCAGATGCACCAGCAGTGCTGTCGTTTGGACAACCTCTTTTGAGCTTTGAAAACATTGTTCCTGGTAACAAGGTTTCAGTGCTGCCCGATGCTCCAGAAGTTGCATCGATTCCCGAAAACCAGGAAAATGTTGTGCCATCTGTAGACTTCAGAGGTGGTATGTAAAATTGCTGTGATGCTTGATTTGTGATCCTGCCACTAAACTATACCCTTTTAGTAGATTTTCAAATTTCTGTTTCCTCTTTCTCAGAACCAGGTTTCTCCCCAGAAATCCAGACTCCACTTCACAGAGCCAAGAGTTTGAGTACAAGTAAGTGATGTTATTTGTGACGTTTTTTGTCTTGGAAGCTATTGCTTCTGTTTAAGATAAGGAATCCTTTAATCATTATCTGTTTTTCATTAGGACACTTGACTGGTTACTCGCCGCAGCAGTTTCTGGATGAAAGGTGTCGAGGTGTGTGTTGTACATTCCATTAGCATTGCACAGTTCAATTATAGTTTCATTACTGAATATGCAATACTCTGCACTGAAGTTAAAGCTGTTATGTTTGCTCTTCCAGCTCATACTAAGCTTTACACCCCCAGCAGCAATTTACCCTCTGGCAGCATATTGTGAAAACGCTGGAGGTATATGTAATATGTCGCTTAAACTAAGTGTTCCATTTTTAAGTCCAATTCATTAAATGTATGCAATAACTTCAAACATATTTTTAAGCGACAATGATTATCAATAGGAGAAAGTCATCGCTCTGTAATTGGCCCTTGACTCCCCTGGCATCTCATGCGTACAGCATGAAATTTTTCATCTATGAAGGTATATTTTAGGCCTATGTCTTAGTGTCCAGTGTTTTAAAAAGTATTGAAAATAGTGCCTTTAGGTAGGTTTTTTTTTTTTTTTTTTTTTTTTTTTTTTAATGTAGATTTCCAGAGACTCCAGAATGAAAAAACAAGCCGTGATGGAGAGAGGCAAGCCCTTAGAGGAGAACTAAGCTCTGAGGGAAAGCACTGTACCGAGCAGGTAAGAACATGCACAAAAGTCAAACTTAGGAAAGAGTACGTGATGTATGTACAAAATTACCATATGCCTTTCATTTTTTAGCTTCGGGATGACAGCGGCTCACTTCAAGAGCAGGTGAAGCAAGTTGGGACAATGTTGAAGACGTTTGCTCGCACTGGGCAATCAGGTACAACTTGCAAAACAACACCTGTGGTTGTTGGGTTTAATTCCCACTGGGGCCACCTATACATGTAGTAGACCTAGATATAAATGTCATAGTTTAGTAGTTGAGGGACCAGGACTGACTATTATTTTATTTAAACCCCTGTAGGTGCAGATCAGACCTTAATGCTGCGAAGCGCCTTGGAGAGTTTGGCGATGTTGTATGTAGTATGGACAACAAAATGGACACTATGCTGCAACATTTCCCCAGTGCCAATGTGTCTGTGGGAGAGTTATCCCTGCCAGGGGATCTGTTACTCCCCCTAGACACCCAGGTGGAAGATTTGGCGTTGCTTGACAACAGTTTGAGGCAGGATAAAGAGCATTCCAGGAATGATTTGTAAGTGTGCTGATTTCAGTTTATAACCCATAGGGTAAATGTAAAAAAGTAGAATTAAGATTGTACACTGCATATTCTACAGTCTGAATCCACAGCCTGTCACAGCATTTTATATTTATGTATGATAAGCTTCTAGAGAAATGTAATTTGTAACATTTTTGGATTTTCAGCTTCGGTTTTTGACAATCAAATGTGGGAGGGACCTAAAGACAACTGTCTGGCGGATGCTTCAAAGTATCTTCTCTAATCTGCTTTCCATCAATACAACCTGGACTAGGGTTGGGGATAAAGCATGTTTTAGAGACATGTTCCTGAAGACCATTGTTCTAAAGTAAAGTTGGATGTAAAAAAAAAAAAAAAAAAAAAAAAATGTTTGAAGTAGATGTGTATGGCATTATGCCATTTCAAATGGAATGACAGATCTGTATTTTCTACAGGAGCCATCCGGAAGAACTTCGGCAGCACAGGATGCCACTGATGAAGCTGTCCAGGTTAGCGTTACGCGTTACCTGAAAGGAGCATCTGACCGTGAAGGCGGAAAAAGGCGCCAAGACAGCTGAGAGGGATGACCCACAGCCGACCCCTTAGAAAGCCTAGGCTGACTACTGACACCCCAGCATCACTGACAACTGGAACCCACTTTCTTTATCCTGCAGTCAGTAACATCAAGACCCCCTAAAGAAGCCAGAAGTGTCAGATCTCCCTCCCCAATCCACACTGTTCACTGTGGATATTATTATCATAGTGCTTAACTCTTATTATATATTGTTAAATATAGCTTGTAAATCCTTGTGCCACAGGTCCAGCATTGCAGTTATATCCTGTTCTACTACTTTTTTTTACCTCAAGTATTTTTTATATATATGTGAAGATTGTTTATCACAGATACAAGAGACATCTTGTACTTACAGGTCAGCAAATGCCATTATAATGGTCTATTCTATCAGAGCTTTATTCTAAATTATTAGCACTTATCTTCTTGGTGTTAGAAATGAAGCATAAATCAATGATGTTATACCTGAATTTTTTTTGGTATCCTGCAATACTTCTTTTGGTACCAGATATACTCATTACTTATGTTTACTGGTAATTCTTTCTTTCATCCCAGAGCTGACTCCTCTTTTCATCATTACTTAAACCTATTGTATAGTGTTATAATTTGGTTTAGTAAGTGTTATCATTTGGCATAGTTTTTTTTTTTTTTTTTACAATTTAATTGGAAACCTGCATGTTCTTTTGTGTGTGTGTGTGTGTGTGTGTGTGTGTGTGTGTGTATATTTCTTTTCTCTTTTTTTTCTGTTATTTATATTTCAGGGATCTGACATCATGTTTCAATGACAGTTACTGTACTTTGAAATGTGGAATTAAAACGTCAAATGGAAATTTGTCTGGTTTGATCAATCGGTATACTTGATAAACTGCAGTTGATATATATATATATATAGTGATATATATATATATATATATATATATATATATATATAAGCGGCGACCTGATCAACAAGAAAATAGCGTTTGCCTCCGATTTGGCTATGCGGAAGAGGTCGCCTTTGATATAACGGCTGACGGACAGACGGTTGGCCCGCGGGCCGACCGCCAGGAACTAAGGCAGTAGGAAGGCGGCTGCCGCTTCACAAAAGCGGCTGCCGCCAGCGTGCACAAATCAAACGTGTTTGGCGATTACGCCATTCTGACGCTTCTACTGCCGCCGAGGCACTGCGCCGGCAGTCCGGGCCGGCTCATTGCTATCTGGGGTTTAATTCATCTTTTATTGTGACAGCCATAACATAGTAAGAGTAAATGTGTCCAAACTCTAAATTGTATGATAACAGTTAAGTGAGGAAAACTCTGAAATTACACAAATGGAAGTACGGGAATTATGTTTGATTTGAGCTTCTTCGCTTTCAAATCTCCATCTCTACACATTAGTGGTCTTAGCCTAAATCCAGTCTAAACTGTTTAATGGTAGTTAAAACCTGTACTCATTTACTTGTTATTTTTTAAGTAGGTCTCTTTTGCCCTGAACAGTTTCTTGTCTGGCTTTTTGCCCTCTTTTCATTTCCATCCCTCTTTCTTTTGAATGTCAAGCCAGCACATCATCATGTGTTTCACAATGCTTGCCATTGTTTTTAGCTGCCACAACATCATCATCAATCTTGTCAAGTAGACCTTTGACTCCATCACTTTTTGTTTTTTGGAAATCAAAAGCATGATATCTTCCCTCCCACATCTCTGTATGATCAGCTGAAGATCCTCATCCTTTTTACTGAATCGGCTTTGTAACCTTAAGCAACACAATGGTGTGTCTCCAGATTTTCTTCTCACCAAAGAGACTAAGGTGCTCCTCAATGGCGAGTCTGTTTTCTTCAGTGAAAGCCAAGCTGAGATTAAACTGACCAGCAGAAGACGTGAGGTCCTGGTGGACACAGGAAAACACTGCCAAACCAGCTCTGTTTAACAACAACCTCTGGTGAGTCTTGCAAATCAAAAATTCTCCCACCAACATGGAGTGTTGATCAGAGTTATCTTCCTTCCATTCACTTCACCATCTTTCCTCACAGATTTCACAAATAATTTGTCTGACTCAACTTCAACACCTAAAATGCTGTTTATCACCGAGGCTTTGTCAGACTTCTGCCACCCAAGAACAACAGCTCTTATTTCTGGGTCAGAAAAGACACAAGGACATTATAAAAACTTCTTTTTTTTAATTTTTTACTATGCAATTATTTTAATGAAGTAAAGTCTGATGAGGTAATTTAGCAAATAAATAGAACAAACTAACTTTTAGTTTGAATTGAAACCAATTAGATTAAGTTGTTTTTCTGTCATTTTGGACGCGACATGCCCGTAACATACTCAGAGTTACAGTAGTTGTCAAGATTAATTGTCCAATGAGCCTATTCTGCTTTGTATTAAATGTATTAAAAGACATTTACATTTATTCCGAATTGGAACCTTACCTTGTTCCATGTTCGTTTAACTTACCTATGGCTGTGTGAAAATGTGTGAAACTGTGACAAACACAGAAAACTCACAGTCTCTTGAAATGTTAAAAGCTGTTTTCATGTGCTATCGAAAATTCCTACGTCCCATTTTTAATGTTGCAATGATGAGTTAATCACATTTAAGTGCTTTGTTTACAGAAAGAACAGGAATCACGAAAATTCATTTCTCCGACCCATTTATATAAAAAAAAAAAGATATTTTTGTTAGTTTTATTAAAATAACCATACACAAAGATTCTCTGGGCGCTAGATATTCAGGTTGCTGATGATGCTGAATTTTTGATCAAATATGCTATTCTCGCCATGTGTGTACAATAAGGACAACTTATAAAACTTATCAATACTAAAGCTATGTTTCTCTCCTCTGTCATGTTTCAAGATTAAGGCCCACCTATAACTCAGAAACTCAAGTGTAAAAATGATCTCAGAGTTCTCCAGTTGTAAATACGATTTGGAAGGCCACTCATGTCCAATTTCTGACTAGGAAATTCCTATTTACTATAATTCTGATAGCAAGTGATGGCAGCATAAACTCAAAGATCTAGAAATACAGGCTATACGTGAGTTTAAGTGGACTTTTAAAATATAAGTTATCTTATAACATGCTTCAAAAATAAAAGATACTGATAGTGATGCACACATTAACAAAGCATGTATTGCTGACTACATTTCACCATGAGAAGTAATCTCCATCAAAATGTTAAAGCAGGCATTTGGGAATAAACATGTCATTTTATTTCAGTCTTCTGTCATTCTTTTCATTTCAAATTACAATTGAAAAATAGTATTGATGTGTGTAACGACACACTTCATGCATCGGTTATGAGAGACTATTCTGAGGGGCAATATCAAGTAAATTCCAAAATCTGAGATTTTTTCTGTAGTTTGTGGTGCCTGTAAGTAGGGCTGCAAAATTTGGCCAAAAATTTTGTTTTTTATATATTAATGTGACTACTAATAATTCTGATTATTGTTATATCTAAATAAAAACATTAAACAAAATAATAATTACTGATAATGAATATTAGCAATAGGCCTATATTTTATAGAAAAATACAAAACTGCAGCGTGACCTGAGGCCTATAACTATAAATGTTTAGAAAGGTATAAGGATTTATATTATAAAAATAGAATTACATTTTAAGTAATTGCCTTTTTTTTTGTCAGCAAATCTTAATCTACCGATCCAGAAAAAAACTCCACACTGGAGAAAAACTTAGTGAGTAGTAGCCTATAATTCTTCCTATTTTTACCCAAAATAAGGTGTTGTGAGCATTAGTGAATGGTTTCATTCTTACTGATAGCCATATGGGTTGCTAATACACTGACATCAGCATTTGTGCAGTGACATTTGCAGGGTAAGACAAACATAAAGTCAAAGTCAGCTTTGCTTGGGTCAGTTCTGCCACATGTACAGCACATACATACAGAGACCCAGAGGGTCAGAGCTTAGAGGTGTGTGGGGCAAATGAGGCGGCGGGTTGGGTGGGTGGCTGGGTTAAGGTCCGGATTAAGGCTGTGACGGTGGCAGATTTTTACCACCGCAGTGGTAATGGGCCAACTACCCCTTAGTGGCCGCGATTGTGTTAAATATATATATATATATATATATATATATATATATATATATATATATATATATAATATTTGAAACACAAATAATAATAATAAATGAGAGCTCCAATCATTTATTATTAACAAACGATGTGTGTTTATTTTAGCCCGTCAGTGAGTCGCAGCCTGCAAAAACACTTCTTCTAAATAAATATCAAAAGAAAGTATTACAGTTAAACAAGAAAGTAGCCTAAATAAGAAAAGTTAAATACAATCTAGTCATACTGGGACGCGAGCCGTACGGGCGCCGACATCACAAAAAAAAAATACTATAGAACACATTATAATCAATCAGTGATGCTACACTGGATGCAGCATGACATGACATGACAGTGTTCAAAAGACTGAGCTTCTTGTCTTCCTTGCCACTCCAACTCTACAAGTATGATCTTGGTGTAACTTTTGATGACCAGCTGACCTTCACAGACCACATTGCAAATACTGCTCAGTCTTGCTTTAACTATCTTGAATGCTGAATCCATGACAATTTTCAAGCTGACAGCTGAAAACTCCATCTCTTTCTGACTTTATTATAAAAAAAAAAAAACATTTCTCTGTATTTATTCCCTTCTCTTTCCTGGCTTGTACTCTATTTAGACAATGTCTAAAACTTGGTATTGCAAGCACTTCCTGTGTCTGTTTGCCTCTTTTTAGGAAGAATCACTTTATGTATCCCCCCAATTGTAAGTCGCTTTGGATAAAAGCGTCTGCAAAATGACAATGTAAAATGTAAAACAGTCTTGAAGAGCACTCTGACGACCATTCTGGCCATTAACTTGTATCTGTTTGTGAACTGGGTTGGCAGTTTTCCAGAACAAGCGGTCTGTATGCAGGCATTAGCATGACAGTGATGTGGTTTGAGGTGCCAAGATGGTGGAGGGGGGAGGACCTTGTAAGCTCCACTCTCTGTGTGTGTGTAAACAAAGACCAGAGTGTTGTTTCCTGTATTTGGGAAAGTCTATGTGTTGCGTGTATTTTTGGTAACACACTCTTTAGGTCTACATTGTTTGAAATCCCCAGCTATGATGAGAAAAAGCATCAGGGTGGGCTGTCTGCTGCTCACTGATGTGCTGGTACAGTTCACTCAGTGCCTCCCTCCCTGTTGTTGTTGGAGCTGGGAGGGATGTATACCGCAACGAGCAGGTGGCCGGGCACCTCATTAATCATCGGCCAGCACTTAATAATCCAGTGTTTGCAGACCACAACAGCATCGCGGCACCACCCATCATTGAAGTAAGCACAAAGCCCGCCACCACGGGTCTTACACTCCGCGACGAGCTCTGTCCGCTCGAGCATGTATATCAGCTGATCCAAAAGAAGAATGGCGCCCAGTCCTGGGCGCTGTTGCTAAGCCATGTTTCCATGAACACAAAACACAACAGTCTCTTGTCCTCTGAGCCGAGTGTGTAGTAGTCGGATGTAGTCCAGTTTATTGTCTAAAGAGCGCACGCTAGCCAGTGCACGATGGTGGGGATAGATGGCTTGTGTGGGTTAGTCATTAGCCTAGCCCGAATACCTCCGCGCTTACCCCTCTTCTGCTTCCTCTCACGCTGCTTGTGGTGCCTCCACTGTGGGTGAGGTGCAACTGTGAGAGTCAGTGATGGTGTAGGCCTCCAGAGCAGGCTGAGGTCCCGCAGCTCTTTGGCATGCGCGGAGTTTAGCTCTAAAAATGTGGTTCTACCAACATCGAGACAGTTAGAGGCAATGAATACGTACAAAAACACTGTGACTCAAGATAAAAAACACGGAAACACCATTCTGTCAGGAGAGAGAGAAGCCACAGCGTGTGCATGCGCCACCATCTTACTGTTGAAATACTATGTTATAAATACCTCTATAAATAAGAAATATAAAGACAGGACTAGTCTGTATGGGCTGAAAAAAGCAAATCATCTTACCAATAAAGTTTTAATGGATTACAATTATAATGTAATAGAGATAAAGATGATTACAGTGACACAACAAACGTACAATATTAGACACTCGATTCTGTTATTATTAGTGTGCAAAGAAACGGACCGTGTTTGTGCACTCTCTGATAGCTTTTTGCACAAGCACATTTCAGTATGGTTGCATGTCTGCCAAGTGATTTATGATGGACACTCGATGAAGAAGTGTGTTTTTATAGGAGTGTGTGGGTGGGGTCATTCCACGAAATCAGTGCCTTTTCCACTTGAAAAAATCTATTTTTTCCTCACAGTTTTTGCTGTTGAAGTGTATACATAAATTGTGAGTTATGAAAATTACAAAATATTTTAATTCATCTTGAAAAAAAAAAGCTTGCAGAAAATATAGTTTTGTGGTAATCATCCTCAATCTTGAACTAGGTAAAACAATGACCTTTATTTACAATGTTTTAAGTCTTTTTTTTGTGATACTTGGATACTTGGGGAAGTCGTGGCCTAATGGTTAGAGAGTCGGACTCCCAATCGAAGGGTTGTGAGTTCGAGTCTCGGGCCGGCAGGAATTGTAGGTGGGGGGAGTGCATGTACAGTTCTCTCTCCACCTTCAATACCACGACTTAGGTGCCCTTGAGCAAGGCATCGAACCCCCAACTGCTCCCCGGGCGCCGCAGCATAAGATGGCTGCCCACTGCTCCGGGTGTGTGTTCACAGTGTGTGTGTGTGTTCACTGCTCTGTGTGTGTGCACTTCGGATGGGTTAAATGCAGAGCACTAATTCTGAGTATGGGTCACCATACTTGGCTGAATGTCACGTCACTTTAATCATACCGTGTTGTTTGTTAAAATTGTTGGATGTGGCGCCCTACCTAGAAATGTGTCCAACATTGGTCTTAATGTTTTTTTGTTTTTTTTTAATTCAACAGTTACAGCAATAGCTGAATGCCTTTGTCCATATAAGGGATTTCCTGGCATGTCAAGTTATTACTTCTGTGAGTTCATTTTTGGGTTTCTGCACAAGAGCCTCCCGTTTTGAGTATGACCGACACATGCACTACATTAGAGCAGGGGCACATGAACGATGGCTTTAAGGGCTGAAGCCCAGGGGGGTCACCAGCTGCAGGGAAATTATATTTTTTGAAAAAAATACTATATATGGGGAGTTTGCAGCAGGGACAACAGCATCTGTAAAACAAACTCAAAACACTACCAGCCACTCCTTGAAGATATGCCCAGGTCTCCGGGTTCTTTGTCCTTTCTGGGTGACAGTATAGAAACTCCAGAAACAAAGGTGTGAAACGGGATATGTATTTTGATTGTGGGAAGAAGACACCAGATGCTGAACTAAAAAGAAGCTGCACTAGAGATGTTACAGTGGAGAACAACCTTAAAGGAGACAATAAATGGAATTGGGAGGATATCAAGTGTATTTTTTAAAGTATGGCCGATGAAATGCGTCTTGATTTAAAATGCTGTATCTAAACATTTAAATATAGTGTTAATACAGTGAGGAAAATATCAGAAACCGAATTATTTTGGATTTTTAGCAGATTCTGCTATTCCTGCCACACAAGCTTGTGAAGCTCCTCCCACAACAACTCAGCTTTAGTGAAGCTCCTCCCACAACAACCTCACCTTCAATGAAAGCTCCTCCCACAACAACTCACCCTTAGTTGAAGCTCCTCCACAACAATTCACCTTCAATGTAAGCTCCTCCCACAACAAACTCACCTTTCGTGAAGCTCCTCCCACAACAATTCGCCTTCAGTGAAACTCCTCCCAAAACAACTCACCTTTAGAAGAGACTGAAGAACAAAGAGGGTGTTTATTTTTTAATCCTCATTAATGATTAATAAACATCAGAATCAGAATGAGCTTTTATTGCCAGGTATGTTTACACATACAAAGGCTTTTTTTTTTTCGTGACAGAAGCTTCCACAATGAAACAGAATGACAGTGACAGAACAGACAAAAAAACAGATAAAAAAAAAGATTAGAACAAGTAAATAAGGAATAAAAATATACAAATTGACAATTGTATGTACAGGTACATAACAATAGACAATTGTAATCTAACATTAAAGTCATTATATTTGTAATTTGAAAAGTCATATGGCTTGTAAAATGTTATTTCATATTTCGTTAAAATACCAAGTAATACAAATGACACTTTCTATGAACTGGGTACAAACTGCCTGGAGTCTAAAACTGAAAATTTACTTTCTGTCTTTTTTATTTTTCAAACAAATGTTCAATGAAAGGAGGTGTGAGAAAACATCTGGAATTCTGATTCCAGATTTCCTCATTCAATTTTATTTACATCCATATCTGCTTAAAATTTTGAACATTTCATTCATTAAGTGAAATCTAATTTATATTTACTTATATAATTTAAAATAATAGTTATAGTTTATTACAAGTCAGTCATGGTTATTTTTACCTTTTTTGTAAAAGGGGTTGATAAATGCAGTCAAACTACTCTGGGTATGTGTTTATGGTGTGTGTGTGTGTTCACTACTCACTGATGTGTGTGCACTTGGATGGGGTTATGTCAGTGTTTTCCCAACACTGTTCCTTGAGGTACACCATCAGTGCACATTTTTGGATGTCTACCTTATCGGACCAATATATGTTCTGGGCCTGGAGTCTCTACTAACGAGCTGAGAGTTGATTCAGGTGTGTTTGATGTGTAAAAGTTGGAAAATGTGCAGTGTTGGTGTGCCTCCAGGAACAGTGTTGGGAAACACTGGGTTATATGCAGAGCACAAATTCATGTATGAGACACACATATCACTTTCACTACAGTTTGTGTAAAAGCTGAGATTAGATTGAGATTTAGGGGTCAGTGCTAATTCTAAAAAGGTTTGTTTAAATTGTTTTCATTCATTTTAATATAAGGATTTGTGCCTGATGTCTTTTAAAAAGAACAACTGATCAATGTGCCTAATTCATGAAAAGTTCCAGGGACATGTAATTGTTTATTAAAATGTAATCAAAATTCACTGTACTATTGTATTGTAATTGTCTATGTTCTGGTGTTATATTTGAGTTTACTTTGTCATTCCCCTTTAATTAATAAAATAAAATTCCCCATGAGTGGTGTGGAGAATAGATGGATGAAAAAAAATTGTAATTATTATTTTAGACTTCATGGAACAGAGTGAAGAACTGAGTGAAGGAGAGGAGAAAAAAAAAAACATTTACGAGAGCCAAAAATTCTTGCCCTCAGACTGGAAGATTACCAAACAAAAAAAGTCTTAGACTTCACATGAGGGTTCATGGTGGAGAGAAGATGCACACATGTGATCAATGCGGGAAGAGTTTCACACAAAAATATAGCCTTAAGTTACACATGAAAATCCACACTGGAGAAAAGCACTCGTGTGATCAGTGTGGGAAGAGTTTTTCATCAGAATCAGGCATATAGGTCCACCTGAAAATTCATACAAAAGAAAAGCCTCATGTGTGTTCTTTGTGTGGAAAGAGTTTTAGTTTGCTGAGTACACCAGAAAAGAAACAGTGGTGTTAAGGATCATATGTGCTTTGATTGTGGGAAGACCTTTTGTACTGCCACTGAGCTGAAAAAGCACCAGACAGTTCACACATGTGATCAGTGTGGGAAGAGTTTCACACAAAAAAGGAAGCCTTAAGAAACACATGAAGATCCACACCGGAGAGAAAAACCGCACACATGTGATGATGTGTACTAGCAAATTTTGCAAAAAAAAAAAAATTCCAACCGAAGGGACACATGAAAATCCACAATAGAGACGAGTCACATGTTTCACACATATAGCACTCTTAAGTTAACAAAATCAATACAGTAAAAGAATGAGCATTATATCTGAAGAAACGTGAAAGTCTGTACTAAGGAGAGAAGCCTCACTATTGTTTTTTTGGCTGGGTGTTTTGTGGCAAAACATGTATTGATTCACTGATCTTGATTTAACATCACATGAAAAACTAAGGTGAACGACGGTCATTCAACATGATGGCGTCAGTTTAATGGATTCAATAGTTTCAAGTGATAGTCAAACGATGTATGCATGTTTAAATGCCTCTACTTCTCTTGACCAGGTGCTGCTTAAGCCATTCGGGGTACTATTATCTTTAGGGACTAGGTCTGCTAGAGCAATTTTTTGTATTGTCTTTCGATACTTTAGGTAAGGAGTCACTTAACTGCCTATGAAATACAGTGCATCACAGCCTTAGATTGACTTCATGATTGCAGCACCAAAACAGCACATTTTCAATAGAGAATCCTGCTGAAGATACGCACGGATCTCCTGGTCTTTGCTTCTGAGTCTCCTATTGTCTTTTAAACTTACACAAGAAAAGACAAATATGTGAGGAAGAACTAAAACTGCATTAGAGATATCACAATGGAGAGGATCCTCATAACCTTTCACACTTGGAAAAGCAGTGGCAGTCTAGACCACAGTAACTCACCTCTAATGAATGTTTTCAAGTTAATTTTAAGACATAGGATAATATTTTATTGTTGTGATATTGAGCAGTGAAAACATACTGCTGCTCTTGCAGAACGTCATTGCATTTTATTAGCACTCCGGTTAAGACATCAGAGGCATCTTTCCCTGGGCAGAAAAGAGAAACATAAACCTAACAGACACTTAAAGGCCGTGTTGCAGGGTTAATTTTTCATAGAAAAAAAAAAAAAAAAAAAAAAAAAAATTTGTGCAATTTGCTTGTTGGTAATGAACATTTCAACTGTTATCCATTGTATTTTATGGTTGTTGGGTATCACAAAATGGAATAAATATACGAAAAAGTAGGTACTATCTTACAGCGGTTTGGCAACGATTCTCCTTTCCCCCACAATGCATTGCATTACGTCACATTGGGGAGAGAATTTATCACAAAGCCCGCCTTGAGAGCATTGAGAGTGACTAGAGAGACGAAAGTAGTAGACGAGAGTATTCAGATAGGCAGATTATAGATAAATAGATATAGATAGATATATACAGATAGATCGATAGATAGATATCGACCACACAGCGACCAAACGCACTCACTTCCCTACAGCACCAGCTTTCCAACGCAGTTTTCCACACAAGCACCAGCCAAACATAGCGACAGACACGCGGCTACGTTTGCAACAACATTTTTCACCGGAGGAAGAGATAAAACGCTTAGACAACGCCCATATAGCTAGCATGATGCCTTCTATTTTCTAGATGACAAAGACAAGTTTACCAGTACGACACTGTGACAAAGGTTGGTACTTATATGAAACTAACGTCATGATCACTGCCACTAGATATAAAGAAAACGTTTATTTTTCACTCGGTGCTATCCAATGACAGTAAAAAAAAATATATATATATGTGTGTGTGTCGTTATTGTGCACTGCTGCTCGTAGACTAGCTCCAGTGCTCATTGCTGCATTGCTAAATGATAGCAACTCACCAGGACACTTCACCAACTCTCCACTCATTCTCCTCGGACCATGCATTTAATTGGCTTTGACGGCCATCAGTTCTTGGCATTTCCTCATTTGCCCTCTTACGTCTGGCTGGTTCAAAATTATAGGGCTGCGGGCCATCATACATGTTGGCTCTTGCCACCTCTTTCTCATCCCAGTTTTTATCGCAACGTTACATTGTCCTAAAATCGTTTTTTCAACGTGTACCACTTGCATAAACACTGCGTCCGTAGGCAGTATTATCCGTAGGGGCTGTCATTGTTGTTTCGTGTCCTGTGTGACATCGGAACTCGGAGTACATCGATCTAATACGAGTTCACGGGTGGGAAGTCACGGGGTTTGACTGCCATTCCAGTGCACTTTAATGGGTTTAAGGTTTGGAAAAACACGGGTTATGGGTTGCCTGGAACGCGCATCATAATAGGCTGAGGCTACCTTTCCTCCACTTCTCCCCAATGTGACGTCATCACCGAATTGCGTAAAAAAAACCCGTTAATACCAAAAAACGTAAAAAACTGGTCTTTAAGGCCATTTTTGAGACATTTTTAAAAATGATATACATATCTTGAGTGATTTATGTACCCATTAATCAACAGTGGTGGTTAACCCTGCAACATGGGCCTTAATTACACCGTATTGTTTTCATTATAATGGTCATTTGTGGTGGTGATGAGACGTCCTTGTGCTTTAGACACCTACCAAGTAGATTAAACCCATGAGTGCAGACCCCTGATTAAATGATTAATGTTAAATGATCAGCAGTTCAGACTGGAATTAAGAGTGAGAGTGATTTGCATTAGGGACATTTTTGGTCATTTGCAGTTTAATTTATTTGACCATTTTGGCTGTTTTAACGCAAATGGTATGTAATTTGGCAAAATTGTGACTTTTTGGATAAAGATAAAAAATTTGATCCCATTTTGCAAAATATGTATAACACACACTGTGTAGATCAAATAGTAACACTCAGCACCATAATGACCAAAAATGGCCCATTGAAACCCATTAAAACGTCGTTTAAAGCTGGGGCCGTCATTACTACATGAATGATGATTTATGTTGAAACATCCTTTCATTTTGAAGCAAAAGCATTATATTTGCATTATATAGTGTATTCCACCAGATGACGTCACTACATAGGTATTCCCTATGGGTGGAAATGCACGTTATTTTCCTGGTTTTCACTAGGGGCACTATTGACTATGTTATGAAGCATTTTAATGGCTCGATCTAAAAAATATGTTTCTTAGTATGTGTGGATGTCTGAGAACAATGTGTGTCTGTGTTGACAAAAGTGTGTGTATGTAGGGCCTAAATATAATACATGGTGTTTTAGGCGAGTGACAAATCACAATATCCTGAAGGTCATATTTTACCCTTTCTGTCTACTCTCTCTCCTCTCTCTCTCTCTCTCCTCCTCTCTCTCTCTCTCGTCTCCGTGTGTGTTGTGTTGTGTCAGTGTGGGTGTAGGCTAATCTTTGACATATTTGACATATTCAGTGTGATAATCAAAAGTAATTATATAACAAATAACACAAAATCTTTAAATTCACACAGAAATAATGTTGCCGCTAATCTTTGACATATTCAAGACTGTGATAATCCAAAGCTAAAGTTTTCTCTTTGCATTTAGTGTATGGAAAATAATTACATTTTTGTGTTTTTTTTTTCTCTTATACAAATTGATGGTATCACCACAAAAACTGGTATTTAAAGGGTTAAAATCCTGAAATTAAATAAATATTTGGTAGTTGTGATGAGGACTGATGCTGGTTAAAAGATTTAACTTAATAAAAGTGAAAATAATAATACATATATAATATTTTAGGCAATGTTTAATATGTGACCATTTTTGGTCATTAATGCGCTCAACGGCGTAAAATATATAATGCAGCATAAGGGTTTAAAATCTAAAACTCCCCCAAAATGAAAATTTTATCATGAATCACTTACAACCCGTAAAAGCTTTGTTTGTCTTCTGAACGCAATTTAAGATATTTTGGATGAAAACCAAGAGGCTTGTGACTGTCCCATATTACACTGTCAATGTCCAGCAAAGTATGAACAGCATTGTCAGAATAGTCCATCTGCCATCAGTGGTTCAACCGTAACGTTATGAAAACGACGAGTTTTCTGAGGTGGGTTTCGTACACTTTCCATACTCTTTACAGTTTTAAGTCACTGGGCAATTTCTGTATCGTTTTCCATCGTGAGATTGCTATTTGTGCGTCTGGTGTTTGCTGTCTAAATATCATGTCGGAGGTAACGAGCATGTGAGGACCACAGCATAAATCGCGATGGATTTTGCCTGCGTCCGAAAGCTAAAATAAAGCTGCCTTCGAAGGATTCCAAAAGATTGTCATCGTGAAACAATCGTGGTGATTTCTGTCATCGTGGCTCCTAATCGGTGGTGCTATGTACAGTAAGAGAGAGGTTCATAGACAACTGTGTCACGGTCATGGTACCAAAACTAGCCTACGAGACAGCATACTCGTCGCACAATGTGTTTGCTGGTACAATCCATTTTTAGCTTGATAATAATATAGAAGAGTAAGGATAATTTATATGAGTAATTTTTTTTTTTTTTTCTGCCAGGCAAGAATTCAGAAATTTGTTATAAATGATACCTGGTATTTTTCAAACATAAGAGCCACAATGGTTTTCCATCAATGCTATACAGATAGCACAGTATTTAACAGCCGTCTTTGGCTTGCTCCCTGAGGACATAAATTAATTACTAAATAAGGACTTTTACTATGTTTTCACTGACAAATTTACTACATTATCACTGATACAGTTTATCTGTAAAAGCTGCTTTGTAAACAATGTGCATTGTGAAAAGTGCTACAAATAAATTTGATTTTGATCTAATTTCATTGTAATAGTAGGCTACTAATATGTTTTAATAATTTTAAGCAATATCTGGGCAATTGAATTAATTTTTTTGTAAAATTTCATGAATTTCATGTAACCAGAAAATGTATGGATTATGCAAAGGATGTATGATGCTCAGCAAGGTGCAAATACTGTCAACACTAAATGTTCCTGTAACTTGTTTTTATTTTAGGTGCACCATCAGTGGACCCATGCTATCCTGATTATGGTTCCATCAATCTTCACACACAAAAAACACCACTGATGGTTCATGGAATTTGGAGCGATACCAGAGGAGATCATCTGTGGTTGAGCCCATGTATTCAACTTCCTTAGAGGTCACACAGACTGACCCTGAAGAAGGATGCTCTACTGTGAGTACAGATATCTGTCAATGGAACACATGGGACCAGCTACAGAATGAAAACATGTGAAATTAAAAGAATAATGACTTCACTGGAGAAGTAAACTGGAATCTCTAGAAAACACAATACACTTGTCCGTGTATGTCCAATTTTATTTTAAATGATGACAAGCACACTCATTTTTACATCGGTCTACCATCTACTTCTGTGTTTTTCACCCTCTTCACTTCCTGACATCAATATGCAATGCATCATCAACCATACTTTCCCTTCCCGAGCAGTTTATTGTGGTCCTGATGAAAGCTTCGTTCTAGGCTTAACTCATCAAGACCTAGCTTTTCACTTCAAAGTGAGTTGTGGAACTGTCTAAAACATCTTTCATGAATGGCTCGATGTGATGGCTAAAGAATTACAATGCCTTGTCATCCAGAAAAGAAATCAGAATAAATCTCCCCACCCTCTTAAAGACTACAGGTTTCCAAAAGTTAGATGTATAACAGACTGTACTGAAGTGTTCACTGGGAGGCCAACTAGTTTGCAAACACGAGCAATCACATACTCCCACTACAAATCACACAATACTGTGAAGTTCCTTGTTGGTATTAGTCCAACAGGAGCTATTACATTTTTAGCAAAAGTCTGGGGAGGTCGTGCTAACGACAAAGTTATAACAACAAAAAAATCTGGGTTGATTAACCTTCTTGAACAAGGAGACCATGTAATGGAGGATAGAAGCTTTAATTTTCCTGAATATTTTGCCAATGATCCGTCTTCATGTACCAACATCTACAAAGGAAAGAAAACCAATTGACAGAGGATTAGAGGTGACACGCTCTAGAAAAATGTCACGAGTGAGAATCCATGTGGAAAGGGCCAGAATTCTGTGGAACACTCAGTCAGTTAGTATGGTCAAATGGAGAAATGATAACAGTCTTTGCACAATAGACAAAATAATAATTGCTTGTGCAGCCCTTTCAAATTTAGGGAAACCACTTGTACCAAAATAAAGCAGGATTGAACCAAAAAAGAGATAACTTTTTTTTATTATGTTACAAGTCTGCAAAGGAACTGGCATCTTTCCAGTGTTATTTTTTTTATTATGTTAGGATTGTGCAAAGGAAGTGGTATCTTTTTTTTGTTATGATATTAGCGTCCACACCAGCGAACGATATCTTCTGTTTATTCTCAAGTGCAATGCTCGTCTGGCACTTTAAATTCTCGAGCTCGTTACAGCAGGATGGATTCTGATTGGCTGTCAATTTTTTTTAATCGTTCATCAGCTGGGAAAAAAAAAATAGTTTTGAAAAGTGCATTCCAACGATATCGTTTTTCTTTGTCTTTATCGTTAAAGTTGTGGTGTGGACGCTGCTGTTCTTTAATACTGAAAACGATTTTTTAGAACTATATCTTTATCGTTATCTTTATAGTTATCGGCCTTGGTATTGTGAACGGGCCTCCAAAAAAGAGATAACTTTTTTTTATTATGTTACAAGTCTGCAAAGGAACTGGCATCTTTCCAGTGCTTAGACTTTTTAAAAGTGGAGGGTTTCAATTCTTGTGTCTTCTGCTCATGTCTGCATCAACTATATTGAATGCGTTCGAAAACTCAGTATCACATTTTCAAAATCCTCTAACCTTCTGTCATTCACCAACTAAATGTAAACATGCACTTGCCATTTCCGAATTTCCTATTACACTAGTGCCATGTCAAAAACTCAGTATCACATTTTCAAAATCCTCTAACCTTCTGTCATTAAAGTACTGTAGAATACGATTTCTGCTGCTTTTTTAATGTAAAAAAGTGAAAGAAAAAACGCCCCTTTTTTCTTGCTAGACTGATTTTAGATCAGCACTAATGAACTGCTTTTGAAACCATTTTCATGTAACTGTCACCTCAACTGCAGTCTTCCCTCTACAAATTCATCCACAACCTTTTGGCAGCATGTGTTTAAAGTGAAAGCTATGTAGCCTTTGCCATAGAGACCTTCCCTTAAAAAGTTTGTAAACATTGGCAACGTCTCCGTGTGGGCGGGCGTTTAGCTGGAGGCAAAAAGAGGCGCGGACGCAATGTTTGACAAGCGTAAACTAAGCACGTTTTAGGGAGGGATTTATTAAACATGGATATGCAGAAGAAGGTTCGGGCAAAAACTGTCCGAATATGTACACGTCACTGACTCTTGCGGGACCGTGGACAAAAAATAATAATTTTAAAAAAACTAAAAAAAAAAGTGGGAGTTAGCATACATTTATCAATTAAATCAGTTGATCACTCAATTTCACTGACCAAAACTGGTTATCTGACCAAAATATAATGACGAGTGGATAACATTACAGTAGCCTAATTTTATTATTTTTATTTATTTATTTTTAGTTTTATTATTTTTATTTATTTATTTTTAGGTTTTCTCATTGGAAACATTAATAAACCAGGTTTTGGATATTTCCTAGACAACATATATGAATCCTACTTTCGGGGTGGTTTGGGGAATTTTGGTCAAGGCTTATTGTCTTAATGTAACCTATCCGCTGGGCTAACTATGATTAGCAATGTGGATTATTTTTAAGAGACCCATTCAAAGGATGGCACACACATCTATCGCTGTATTTTTTGTGTAACAGTTAAGCTAGCTTATTGCGATTGAAGCGTTGTCGACTTTTTCACTTATAATTAAAACCTAAAACGTTCTAGTATTTGTACTAGAAAGTCCAACCAACACACCACAAGTACACTATGCATAGATTAGTTTTACCTAATAGGAAGTGTGGCAACTGCAAACAACGAGCCTTATTTATGATCGCTCTGTCTAGTCTGTACGCCGTATTGCATTCACCAAATTGTCTTCCTTGATTTCTTTCTGTGAAGGAAGTCGGACCCGGGATCGGTGAAACTTTAGTTTTGAACCAACGTTGCTGTTTCCTTCTATTCTGGCAGCCCAATAAACACAACAAGACTACATTTTAAAGTCAAACCTCAAACTTTTAGCGCGCCTGCTATGAGTTCTTCCGTATGTTTTGCCTCCAGCTAAAGCGGTGGACGTCACAGTGACGTAGGCGATTAAGGGTCATATTCTTGACAAAAGTTGTCATGGGGGTACTGTACTGGGGTGCAGTTGACAAGAAGATTCACCCAAGACAGTGGTCCCTATTGTACCTGTCTGTGAACCTCATCATGTACTGCCCACCCTCCACTCTATGGTCTTTGTTGTTGCATGGTGCATAATGGAGGAGCAAGCAATGTGGTGCATTTTACTTCTACAAGCCGCTGTTAAGTAGCCGTGTTTCCACTGGTCTGGCTTAAAGCGGCGTGCTATGCATAGCCAGGGCCAGTCCGCGGTTTCCCTGTCCATGGCTTATCGTGCCCTCGTTGGGGTGGGATTTCCTCGGATGCCAACGCCAGGTTTTTTGGGGCCCGACGAAAACGTGGTTCCACCAAAAAGTGCTAGCTGCTAAGGAGGGGTTGGCGGAGTTTTCTCCACTTCTGGAGAGCTCAGCGCACGATCATTTCAGAACAGATAACTACTTAATAACATCACATTAAACTAAGCTGAGCATTTCCAGTGATGTTTGAATAATGCGATCTGATGTGGATTATATAATCAATAAAAAAGAAAAGGCAGGAATATTTTTATAAGCGATGTAAAAGACTATGCAGCTGAAACATTAATGTTACCAAGTAACTATGTAAGTGCAACCACGTGAGAAATCAGACTTCAGCTTCTTATCTCTATCACAATTGTGTATTTATTTATGCATATTTCTCTTTCATACAGTCTGTCTGAGTTTAGCTCCGCGTAGGCATGTCATCAAAATATAAGTATTTGTAGGAGCATTGCGCTATGCGGATCATTTCAGAAAGCTCTATACAAGCAGCATTAAAAACTTTTTTAAATAAGTGAACTCAAAACTCAACTTTCAGTCCAGAAGCATTTGTTTGAAAATAATTTGATCCGATGTGGATTGAATCACTCAAACACGGCAGAAAAATTTTATAAGCGATGCAAAAGACTCTGCTGACATTTACATCCCATAGTAACTGGTAGTGCAAACCACTTGAAGCATCAGACATCAGCTTCTTATTCCTATCACAATTGTGTATTTAATTTAGGTAACTTATATTATCGTCATAAGTCCTCGTCTCCGAGAAAGCCTATCCATCACAATATGAGTTTTTTTGTTCGGGAGCTTTTATAAAACAAAGAAAAGGGGGGGGTATCATTCCATTCTAAATGTGAGGTATCTAGCTCTCTACACCTAACAGAAACAGACTCGACTGAATAAACAGGTCCATAAGCGTTAAAAATAAATAAATACGTAGAATACATTTAACTGGGGTTGGGGATTAATTTTTCTTGATAAAAACTCATTAGTCTCAATTAATCACTTATTGTATAGTAAAACATTGACAGTGGAAATGCGCTACGTGATACCCTCAGGGCTTACTGCCAGCCAGTGGTCTCCTCACCACACCTAACCCTAACCGCCCCTACAGTCCATCCACTAGGGATCTTCTCTTTTCAAGTCCCCACCTTCTTCGCATACCTTGTGCCACACGTTCTCTGGAACTTTTGGTATAGTGTTGTCATGTAAACTTTGGTTAGTGTCCTAGTCAGGCAGCCTGCTGGCTGGCCTGTTATCCAGCTTGCGTGCTCAAGAGTGTTTCTAATGCTCTGGTTTCTTTGTGTGACTCTCTAGTTCCCCACTTTGAACTGAGTTCGTTTAATGAAGTCATAAAATGTTTGTACACTTAGGAACATCTCAGAGCGCTACCTGACCCATCTTGGAGGAGTGTGAAGGCAGAGGGGAGCTGGTAGCTTGATCTTTTTGCCAGGTTTTCGCACTTAGCTACTGGTTGTTTTTGATCGCTGGATTTTTAAAAATCCATTGACTAATATATATTAGAATAACATAATATTAAGGAAAATAGCCAGGATGTATGTATGTTTTGTACAAAATACCACCCCATTCACACGAATTGTGAAAACCAGTATATACTTATTTAATATATTTAAAAGATAATAATTGCCCTTCTTAGTCACCTATGACCAAAACACGTGTTTTTTTTGAAGGACAGCTTGGGCAACTGGGAGTTGTACTAGTCATCACCAGACGGGGAGCCATCTTGCAACTTTATTGCAACTGTGTCGTACAGGCCGGGATCAGTACTCAGCCCAACACAACAGTAGAGGTAACGCAGAATCGTATGTCAAACACAGGCAATGTCGGGGTAGCCGGCAATATTCAGAGTTCCCAATAAACAATCCAAGGTCAAGAGAGGCGGGCAGCTGCAAGAGACGGGCAAACAAACAAATGGTAAAACAGGAAATACAACGGGAAAACGCTTGGAGTTTCCGCCTGAGCAAACAGACTTCTCGTCTGGGAGAGCGTCAGCTGAATAGCCGATCATTTCAGAGGTCCGAGGAAAGCTGGGTAACAGTTTTGAATATAACAGTGTGGGTTGCAGTCAATATTAAAACTTGCGGCCAGTAAAATCAGGTAAGTCTCCGTGAAGAGCCCCCTCCAAGCTCACTTTCCACGTCGGGGTCGTGGTCAGGGGCCGGTCCTCCTTCTATGTATTTGAAATAATGAGGTTGATCGAGATGTGGATTATAAGAGATTGCTCCTCCGCTAATCACTCCCAGTCGACCAGAAGGCACGCCTGAGTTAATATTTATAAGCGATCCTGTCTCAATCTGGAAGGACTCTGCGCAGTGCCATCCGTCCCCTCTCCGCTAGGCCAACATTGAGCATGTTACCATAGTAAACATAGTGTGTAAGTGCAACCACTTGAAGAAATCATGTGTAATCTTGGCCCCACGTACCTTGGCTTATTCTTGCAGTGTAATACGGATACGAATCCGTCAAAGGGTAGAGAGCCACACGTATTGTCCGGGTGGTATACAGGCCCAGGACGCCGACGGTGTCAGCATGTTTTTATCTGTCATAAGTACGTGAGCTTTGGTTTCCAGTCTCCTCACTTCGTTGGGCAACATCCGTGACGGCGGTACGTCGGTTGGTTCCCCGGACCAAACATGGGAGGTGATAGCCTAGGATGCACTTAAGGGAGTTTATACCAGTCCCCCCCCTGGCTTGACCAGGGAGTTCTGTTGCGTACCACCCCACGGAGGTACCGTGCCCAATCTTCCTTGGGTTTGAACTACAATAGATCTCAGGAACCGGGGAGTTCGGATTGAGTCTTTCACCTGACCGTTGTATTGACGGTGTTAACCGGGGTCATGCTTACGTTTACATCGAGGGCTGGAAGAAGGCTTTCAGAGACGGGATGTGAATTGAGGACCTTCTAGTCTCGGAGACTATATCTTCCGTTAGTCCGTAGAGACGGAGACCATAGTTACAGAGTAGTGTCGGCAAAGGGCAGAAAAAAAAAAAAAAAGTTCGGCCGTTTGCAGAGCCTATGGCAGTTTGGGTAGAGGAATCGGCGACAGGCTTTGGAGAAGCGATCAATCACGTAAAACAACAGTGTTACCTTGGAGACAGGTAGATCAGTGATAAGTCTGTTGCCAGTTGGGACCAGGTCCGTTTGTGGATGGGATTGGTTGGAGTACCGGCGCGCAATTGCGGGGTAGTCTTTGTGCCTCATGACGGTGTGGCATTGTTGGATGAAGGCTTATGGTGTCTTTGGGTAATGATTCCCCCCAGAACCGTTCTGAAGCATGATGATGTAGCCGTGATACCTATGACCGAGGCGTGGCAAACAGGGCGTGTGTTGAGTATTTTGATCGCGTAGAGTGGGTGGTACGTAACCTTTAGGAGGACAAGTTGTTGGAGGTGGCATGTTGAGAGTTGTGTTTTTGGATAAGTGTCCATGATGTCCCATTTACGGGGGTCACTGGGAATTACCTTGAGAGGGGTCTAGATTCAGTTCGGAGAGATCTGTTTCATCTTCGTGAATCGGGATAGCGCATCTGCCTTGTGTTCTTGTAGCCCGGAACGGTAGGTAACTGAGAAGTCGAATCGGGAGAGAAACAATGACCATCTTTCCTGCCGTGGGATTGAGGCGCTTGGACTGAGCGCAAATACTCAAGGTTCTTAGATCTTTGACAGTGAAAGGAAAGTTTGGCCCCCTCCACCAGTGTCTCCAACTCCTCGAAAGGCCGCCTTCATAAAGCGAGGAAGTTCACGGTCTCCCTACGTCCGTAGTTACGTTCAGCAGCATTGGTTTGCGGGAGTAAAAGGCACATGGGTGGAGTTTAGTGGTTAGAACCTCTGGTCGTTGAGAGAGAATTAGCCCCGATACCAGTGTTGGAGGCGTCCCCTTCGACTAGAAACTGAAGAGATGGGTCAGATGGTGGAGTTGGGTCGCAGTCACAAACCGTGTCTTAGTTCTTGGAAGGCTTGAGAGCAGCCTCTGCCCAGTGAGCCGATGGGTTCCCTTTTTTGACCATTGAACCTTGAGGGACTGACCACAGAGCTGAAGTTTCTGATGAAACGGCGGTAGAAAATTAGCAAACCCCTGGTGAAAGCGTTGCAGTTCCTTTAGTGTTTTGGGTTTCGCCACCATTTTGAGAACGGCATTGATTCTCTTGCTCCATCCATGGCGACCTCCCTCTGGACTGGATGACGTGACTGCAGGAAGGTGGTGGAGGTGGTATGGAATTCACACTTATCCGCTTGGCATAGAGTTGGTGTTCAATTAGAGTCGCTGCAGTACGGCTCTCACATGTTGGATATGTTCCTCCATGGTATCTGAATAGATCAAGATATCGGGCCACCGTAATATGATAACAGTCCTATTTAGCATGTCTCTGAAGATGTCATTGACAAAGGATTGGAAAACCGAAGGACTTTTGACCAGTCCCAACGGCATCACTCCGGCATTCGTGAAAGCTCCATTGGTGGCCGAGAAAGCTGTTTTCCACTCGCCCCCCTCCCTAATGCGGATGAGGCTGTAATGCGGGCAGGCGCAAAATCCCAACTTGGTGTAGGCTTGTGCAGTTCGTAGTCAGTTCCCAATGCAGAGGGCAACCAGTGGAAGTGGACAGCTTAAACCTTTACTTGTTATCTCGCTGAGTCCACGACAATCGCGCGCAAAGGGCGCAAACCTCCATCCTTCTTTACGGACAAAGAAGAAGCCAGCTGAAGCTATGAGAGGTTGGACGACGTATGAACCCCTTCTGCCAACTCCTCCTCGATGCGCGTACTTGGCCTGGCCACAGCTCGACTCGGTAATGATAAATGAAATACTCGGCCCCGTGGGTGGTGATGAGCCTGGAATTAGATCAATGGCACACAACGTGGACTGGCGTGGTGGTAATGTGGGTTTGCTTGTACCTTGCTGAAGGCGTGTGGCGAGATCGCGGATACTCCCAGCAGACGGGGAATGCTGGTAGAGTCCGAGTCTAACGTGACGACGGCACAGCCCCCCCCCTTCTGCACCCCCAGTCCAGCGGAGAGATGGTTCGGAAGGCATGATTTCTGACACTGGCGCTCCATCTAAGAACTTGTCCCCTCTCTCCACGCACACCCGAGGGTCAGCGCAGTCGGAGCCAGGGCAAGCCCAAAATAATGAGTGTTGGGATACATTGGAGCACGTAGGAATGAACGGTTTCTTGATGTAGCAGACCGGTTAACATTTGCAGTTCTTGAGTTGCGGGTGAGTAATATCAAATCCAGACCCGCAAAGGGCGCCCTCCATCTATGTAAATGCCAGACAGAGAATTTGTACATGAAATTAGAGGAAAACAGCTATTTTTGGCAAATTCTTCAGAGATAGAAATTTTCCCAGCCGTTCCCTGAGTCAAGAAGAGCAGTGGTAGCCACACCTAACGCTTGTTAGTCTTGGATTACCAGAGGGACCTGAGACACAGTGAAAGTATCGCACTCACCGATTTAGGAGTACAAGAAGAGGCGTATGTGACGGCAAGCACTGCGTGATGTCCCGGAGTCGCCTACAGCAGAGACAGAGTCGGTTAGAGATTACGCGGCTGTGATCGGCCCCTCAGCCAGCCAGATGATAGGAGTTAAGATCTGCATGGGTTCTGCAGTAGTTTCTGGGCGGATCGGGTTGTCGCAATGGGGAAGAGGCGATGAGCGCTGACACGGCAAGAGCCGTTGTAGGCTATTCCAATGGAGATGGTTAGGCCAAATGAGATCACTCAGAGTTCTCCCCCTCATCACGGCAAGCCAGTTCGGGTTTTGTAGTTCGTGGATTAAGCCCCTTGCTAAACAATACTTTCTGTAGCGCATGTCACTCACCCATGACGCTTGAGCAGCCAGTGCACGAAAGTTCATGCATATTCCGCTGCTGTTAATCCTCCCTGCGAGCATTCAAGCAGACGCTCACTCGCGCCTTCCCTCTCCGGGTGGATCAAACACCTCACGGAATCGCACCAGGAAAGTCAGTGAAAGTGGTGAACGCTGTCATTTCAATCCTCCCGCGCCATACAGCCGTTATCCATCCCAAAGCTCTTCCCGCTAATACGAGCAACCACAGGCGATCTTACCAGCATCAGTGGTGTACAAGGTGGGTGTGTTGCTCACGACTAACAGCCGAGCATTGCAGCAGGAAGCCCTGACCCTTGGTAGAGTCCCCGGCAAAATTTCTCCGGGTAAGCCAGTCGTGGATTAACTTGCGCCATGCGTTCCTGTCAGCAGGGGCAATTGGTGGCCGCTGCCGGTGGTGGTGACGATCACGGCAGTGCTGTGGGAGGTTTCGAACAGCCTTTATCAGTTCCTCAGTGATTGAAGTCAAATGGATTCAATTGATGCTGATTAGCAGCCGATTTGACTTGCCCTGTGGCGCCATTGTAGCACACACAGATGATCGTAAGCCGCTGATCTGGCCGGCGAAGTCTTCTGGTAATAAGTCATCACTCAGACGGGGAATTCCATCTGTGCAAGCTTTATTGAACAACTCGTGGTCGTACAGGCAGGTTCAGTAAACAGCAAACACAACAGTAGAGTAACCAGAACCGCTGGTCAAACACAGGCAATAGTCGGGTAGCCGTCAATATTCAGAGTCCAATACATCCAAGGTACAAGGGCGGGCAGCCATTGTTCAAGAGACGGCAAACAAAACAGAACGGTAAACAGGAATCAAACACGGGAAATAACGCTTGGAAATTTCAGCCCGGAGCAAAACAAGACTTCGCGTTAGACTGATGGAGTTGTGCATCTATATAGCCGACAAATAAGCGCACCTTGTGTGATGATCAGAGTCCGAGTCACGGGGATGATGGGTATTGAGTTGTGAATCTTTAAGTGGTGTGGGTGCGTGAGAGTCATATTCAGGAATGGAGCCCTCTGTGGCCATTGCGTGAATCAAGGTGTTCGTCTCCGTGACATGAGTCATCCGGGAACACATTCCTGACAGATCCGACATATCATTTTATTGGAAAGGTTAGCTAATTCTACTGTAAAATGTTTTTTGATATATTAATTCATAGGTAATTTATGTTTAATGTGCATAAATAATGTATAAATAATGTTCATAGGGAGTTTAGTTTACAAATGCATAAATAATGTATAAATAATGTACATAAATTTGCAATTGAACAGAATCCTTAAATGTTTGATTCATTCAGGAACTATCACCATCATGTTGCTCATAGGAGGCAAAATTGCCCTGTGGCCACTGGGGACTCTATTATTAGATCATATGGACTTACTGATTGGCAGATGGGACTATTCTGGACGATCGCTTTTCATACTTTCCTCTGGACACTTGGACAGTGTTAGTTACTTGGCAGTCACAACCCTCCCGGTTTTTCATCCCAAATATAATTGTTGTTCTGAAGACTAACAAAGCTTTTATGGGTTTCGGTACGACATGAGGTGGTAAGTGAAATCATGGACAAATTTCCGGGTTGGTTTATCCCTTAAACTTCTAGTTTATTGAACTGTTGTTAAAAAAAATTAACATCTTTAATCATGGACATTTTTGGAGAGAACTCTTCATGTGAAGGGGCGTAGCAATAGGGAAGGCAAGGCAAGGCAGGGCGCAAATTGCCTCTGCCGGCCCCACATTTTGACAGGGGATCCCCGACAACTGACCATTTGAACAACTGAAATGTCATTATTAATATAAAATGGAGCAATACAGCTGCATCTTCCCACTAGGGGGGCCCCCTCTCGCGTTAAGCTGGATGTGCCTTGCTTTTTTCCTCATGATGCGTCTGACACCACATTTTCAAACTGGCACACAGCGTTTACCCTCGTGAAATTTGCTCATTTAAACATGAAGAGGACTTATCCTTCTGCAGCCAGAAACGGAAAAAAGCAAGGCCGAGAAGGAAAAGCGGGTAACATGCCAGCCAGCGTAAATGAGAGATATAGATTTGACTAAAGGATAACTATATGAAAAACAAATGTTTTGTTGCTAATTCAATCTTATTTTAATTTCATTATTTGCAAGATGACTGTCACGGTGGGTAAACCGTGGTCTCGGGTTTGCACTATGTGGGTGGAGTTTGTGTGAGTTGCTCGTCAGCACTGATTGTTTCATGTGCGTCTCCGTTGATTGTTCATTTGCACCAGCATGTTACTCATTACCCGATCCCTACCCGACCAGACACCATAGTGTTGCCCGCCCAGATCCTGACGTCCCACATCTGGCCCGCGTGAAATCCAATGCGGGCCATATTATAGGCCCGATCTGCCCGGCCAAACACTGCTTGCTGCATCTGGGTACTTATTGCCCTGTCTTTCGTCTTGTGTTTGTCAGGAGCGTTGTATTGAAGTCTTGCCCGCACGTTTGCCTGGTTTCTCGTTCCTGTTTTCTACGCTGTGTGGTTCATCATCGCTGTTCGTCTGACCCCTGGAACCCGTCACGTCCACACTTCCACCACCGGAATGCTGCTACTTACTCACACCACCACGGATTGCTCATTTTCAGGCCGTGTGTGTCACGCTCTCCTGCGCCTCACCTCACTGCCACTTCCTCGATCACCGTCAGTCATCCGCCCCCGCGACCCACCTGTTGTTTCCACCTGATTTACTGTGTACCTGGACTTTAATAAACATTCTTGTTTCACTCTTGCCCTTGCTTCCTCACCTTCTGTGCTACCGTTACAATGAATTACTGGTAATCATCCCAATTACCAGTAGGGTTACTGGGACCCATCGTTAGCTTCAGACTGATCAGGCCTTCTAGCTAGTTTAAAATGTTTTTGTTTTTTTACTTGTCCGAACCGTAGCGTCACGACACCAAAATAGCTGCACATTTACAGTGCGTTCTTTCACTGCATGATTCAGTCTATTAAATACATTCATATCACAAATTCAAGACATGGGGGGCAGAAAATGTATATATTTATACCACTTTATATAGTTCAATATCACTGGTTGGGGTAATGCATTATAAGTAGCTTGAGTTACATAATTAGATTACTTTTTTCAAGTAACTAGTAAAGTAAGAAAATATCTGAGTTACTTTTTCAAATAAGTAACACCCAGTTATTTTTTTTTCCCATTTATTGACTGACGCCTCCTCTGGTTCCCCTTGTTGAGACAAATTGGGAGTAATATGTCCACACTTGATGGGCGAGCTGCGCGGCGGGGTAGAGACTCCTGTGTGCGGGGCTGTTGTGTGAGAATAAGTGTCGTACTCACACCTAGGCAATCTTAACTGGGGTCCAAAAGCGCTCGCGGCAAAAGCCTGCTTCATTTGACGTGACGGAAGTGATCGCTCCAACAGTTCGTTTAGCCGCCGCCCTGCCTCGGTTGGAAGAGGTGGGCCAGAGCATGTTTCAGTTCCATATAGATCAATGTGTTGTGAGCACTAACTGCACCATAGTCTTGGGATTTATGATGCGTGCAGAACAATTGGGTGAACATTTTTAAGCGGCAAATGTGATAGATCTGTAAAGCAACATATTTTGAGAGAGCCGTAAATTGCGGCGTCCCAAACAAATAATAAACCACAATATGATGCACTCCACTGTGCTGAGCAAGAGCACTTCTCTGCTGTCTTCAACATGCTATCAGAAAAACTTCCTGTTTCCCACTTATGAATGTCATTATTACGAGCATGTTGCATTATTTTCTGTTAAAAATAACAGAAAACAGTGGTAGGTTTGTGAATGTTGATGCTTAGCCTAAATAATTTTATCATGAGCACCGTTCATGTGAGCGGTGCTGCAGTCTTAGGCCCACCCCAAATGCTCTCATTGGTTGAGACGTGTGATGATGCCCATTCCAAGCCAGTACCGATCAACATACCACTCCACAAGACAAAATAATAAATTAATTTATAAAAAAAAAATACCCCATTCAAAAGTTTACATACCCTTGAATCTTAAAGAAAGGAAAGATGTTACAAACAGATAAAGTTTTAAAGCTTTTTTTTTTTGTTCTTAGATACAATTAGATCTATGAAAGTATTGCTCAAATTCTTTAATGAAAAAAAAAAGAGGTCTGGAGTAATTTGCCAAAACTTTTGGCAGGAATGGTGAGCGCATAATGTCAAGCAGTGTATACATGACAGGAATCATCCGAGATGATATTTTACATTAGATCACTCAGGAGCTAGGTATCAGGTGAGATGTAGCACATATAGGTACTTATTGTTAGCTATAGCTATTACTGTCAGGGTTCTTCCATAAAATTTTCAGAAGGCATTCATAGAATCTTCAAAATTACACTCATGTACTGTTCACAATAGTGCAAGAAAATATGGGAAAACAAAAGAAAAGAAAGAAAACTAATTGATAAATTAAAGCTGCAAGCAGCGATGAAAGGGCCCTCGCACCCGGGCTTACCACCAACCGGTGGCCATAGGAGAACAGCGAACGTTGGGCCATATGCTTATAAAAAAGTTAAATATTTGTGCCACATTTCCTGCTGCCAACTAGTGGCGCTATGATTATAACGTGAATATTATCATGTAAATGTCTCAGGCCAGGACTCTTACCAAACATGCCAAAGTTTCAGGCAGATCAGACAATTGCATGTTTCTAAAGTTAATGTAAAAAGAAGTAATTTCCTGTTGCCAAGCCAGGTGGCACTAAGACTATGAAATAAATATTGGCCTAAAGATTGAGTTCAGGCCAGGACCAATATCAAACACATGAACTTTGGGCAGACCGGATATTTGCATTTTTAAGTTAGTTTAAAAGAAGTAATTTCCTGTCGCCAGCAGGTGCAGTATGATTATAACTGAATATTGGCCTTAAGATCTGTTGATACCAGAATATTATCATTACATCAAAACGCCAGTCTCCCTAGGGGGCAGATCAGACATTTCATGTTCTAAGTTAAGTTTAAAATAAGTCATTTGTCCTCTAGTGCCAAAGCAGGTGGCCGCATTGTAGGAATTATAAGGTGAATGTTGGCCACTTTGATGTGAATTTCAGGGCCTAACGCTTGATAACGTGTGACGTTTTGGGGAGATTGGGCATTGTATGCGATGAGTTACAGAACAACTTCCTGTTTCAGTATATTAATAGCATCCTGTTAGCCCCTCGTAAGTGTTTGTGCTAGCATTTTAGAATATTATAGCATGAGTAGCAACACTATTGCATATTTAACTGTGTTGTCTAATAGTGCATAAGTGTAAAACATTCACTTCCTGTTGCCAGTAGGTGGCGAATAACTATAACCAAATATGAACTGTAATACTTTCAGGGCCATGGCTCTATCAAGACGTTGTTTGAGGCAGTTTGAGGCAGATTGGACAGTGTATGCACGAGTTACAGTATGATTCTGCAACACTGGCATTAATAGCATGCTTTAAACCTTAGCTACGTGTTGCCTAACATGTTTTTGTATGTTTTCGCCGCATGTTGCCAGCCTATGTAGCACTTGTATGCACACTTTTTAATTATGTTCCAAGATTCGACTAACAGTGTTAAACAGGACACTTCCTGTTGCCAGCAGGAGGGTCATGACTATAATCAAATACCGGCATGTTGATGTGTTCAGGACAGGACTCTTATCAAACGTGTGAATTTTTTTTGCGCAGATCGGACATTGCTTCGCCTGAGTTAACAGCAACTTCCTTTATCACAATGCATTAGTAGCATGCTTTAGCACCTAAGCTAAGTTGTTGCTAGCATGTTTTAGTATGTTTCTAGTTTGTTACCAGCCTATTTTAGCACCCTGCTGACACTTTTAACATGTTCCTAGGAGTCCAGGACAGTGTTAACTATGTCGCTACCCTGTTACTTCAGCAGGTGGCGCTATGACTATAATCAAATATGGGCACGTAGGTGTGTTCAGGACAGGACTCTTATCAAACATGTGAAGTTTGGGACAGATCGGACATTGCTTGCCTGAGTTACAGCAACTTCCTTTTACACTGCATTAAAATCATGCTCATAATCACGGTCTTATGATGACCCTCACCAAATTTGAAGATGATCCGATTAAAACTGTAGGAGGAGTTCGTCAAAGTACGAGGCATAGAAATGGCAAAAACTGCACAAAAATCGGACAAGAAATTCAAAATAACGTACTTCCTGTTGGGTTTTGGATTTTGTACCAAGAGACTTTTTTGTAGGTAATGGTGTGCTACACGTGTGTGTAAATTTTGATTTTTTTTGTAGATAATGGTGTGCTACACGTGTGGCGGGCCCGGAAATTTAACAGGTGGCGCTATCGAAAGGCCTTCTCTTGCCGATCAACAACCCCACTTCTGAAACCTATATCAGATGTAAATTTTCGCCAGTTCTGATGCGCGTGCAAAGTATCATGAGTTTTGGAGCATGTTTAAGCTCCTCAAAAATGCGTGATTCATTTCGAGAAGAAGAAGAAGAATTACAGCTGCGCAAGCAGCGATGAAAGGGCCCTGCTATTCCAGGCTTCACCACCACCACCCCGGTGGCCATAGGGAGATCAGTGGAACGCTTGGAGCATATGCTTTTAAAATGGTAAATATTTGTGCCACATTTCCTGCTGCCAAAAGGTGGCACTGATTATAACTGAATTTTGACATGTAAATGTCTTCAGGCCAGGGATTATAACTGAATTTTGAAATTTTAATGTATTTAGGATATTGCAGTGTAAAAGTTAGTGTAAAAGAAGTAATTTCCTGTTGCCAGCAGGTGGCGCTAAGACTATAAATAAATATTGGCCTAAAGTTCAGGCCAGGACCCATATAAAACACATGAACTTTGGGCAGACTGGATATTGTACGTTTAAGTTTGTTAGTGGTACATAAAGACGTTACATAATGAACTGTTATGTTTTTATTACCTTAGAATGAGCAATTTCTTTCATATACACCCGTGGGTCCCCCGTCATGTCAAGTTGCCATTATGCTCCAGCATGTTTCTACAGCAGCTCTAAATGGAAAAACACTCTACAGAGTGTGTCTTTACTATGTTATTCTTCTAAACCGTTTGTGTTTTTAGAGGCAGCTTGCATCATCTTGGGTATGAATGAAGTAGTAGTAGTAGTAGTAGTAGTAGGTTTATTAGAAGCAGAGACCATTCTTTGTTAGAAGCAAGAAGAAATCTAATTTCTTCACACAAGCTCTCTGTTCACTCAGACGCACTCACATGTTAGCCAAAGAGTCATCATAAGCTTTCTCCAAAAAGGGAGGGGTGCGTAGGTGTGTGTTAAGCTTAAATATGTAAACTGCACCTTTAAGATGTTAAGATTGGGCAAATGTTTGTTTTGGGGCAGCTTGATTTAATTTCATGGTGTTAATTTATGCTCGTAATGTTTTTGTTATTATGTGATGAAGAATTCACTTACATTAAGCTAATTTAATAGTACTGAATGCCTATGTGTTTTTATCGTGTGTGATTGGGGGTTTATGTTACTTTTATTTTAGTGTAATTATATTTGTCAAAATATAGGCTATGTGTGGTGCATTTTTTAATTGCTCTTGTAGAAGTTTGGTTTATGTGTGGTGCATTTTTTAATTGCTGCTGTAGAAGTAATCCTTATGTTAGTTGTTATTATATTATTTTATTTTATATTTATCATTATTATTATTATTATTTTTATTTTATTTTTTTGGTCAGCTTGGTTTCTTTCAAGTTGCTGATTGTACTGTGAGCTTCATTGATCTTTGAGCTATATTGGTCAGAAAATGACCATCCAGGTTAAGTGGTTTTCATGTTACGCGTTTTAGAATTATGTTTTTCATTACTGTAATGTGAACAATACCATTTTGGTATTGTTTAGGTGGTTCAGAAAATGACCATCCAGGTTAAGTGGTTTTAAACTTTGCTGTTGAGAAAGGTAATGTTATGTATCAGCTTAATTTACATATTATATTTACTGTATATAACTGTATATTTACTGCTCTTATGTGCCTTAATAGCTTAATGGACGCAAGAAATGTAAACATAAGCTATATTGGCACCGCGCTTTATTGATGAATATATTGTGCAACAACAACATTTAAACGACATCTGAGCCGTTTCAACCTGTTAACTTTAACGTTACTTCACGCATTCACTTCTTGGTGCTTTCTTAAAAGTGATATAAATAAAAGAATGACAGATAAATAAGCATAATCATAATACTTTTATTGCGTAAATGGCAAAACTGGTACCAAAACTGGCAAAACTGGTACCAAATGATGATGAGCCCGACTTCAATGCGTGTAATAGTTTTTTTATAAGAGACAGAGTAGAATTTAAGTTAATAATCCATTATAATATGAATTTGGATTCTCTCATCAAAAGCACGCACTTATTTCAAATGTCAATATACTTAAATACGGCATGTCACAATCTGTGCTCTGGCGCAGAGGCGAGAGGCCTTTGCTGGGAAAGTGCCATTAAAGGGCGAAGTTTCAAACGTGATTCATAACGAGCGGAGCTCGGGCTGATAATAAGGAGATATCGCCGTATGAAGGGCTGAATTTATTTGGATTTGTTCTTTGCAAACATGTGGATAGTTTTGGTGTGTAACAGTTGTCTGTTTTTCTTATCGCCGTATGAAGGGCTGAATTTATTTGGATTTGTTCTTCACATTAAGAATATTCAGGTGATTCGTAGCATCCTGGTACAAATTTAACTCGAGAGTCTTATCCAGCAACGCACGCCTCACCTGATGCCTGAAGGGGCCTATGTTGATAATAATAGCGGATCAGATGTTGGCGTTGATCCAGCGCATTCAAGATGTCCACAGTGATCATGTGTACTTTGCAGCTGCAGTAGCGGCCGCCACGGCCTGTGATGATATATACACCAAGGCGCCGTGTGAAGGGAATGCAATGACCTGTTGGAACATCGATTTGAGATGGATAAATGTGGTGTTCCTACGCGACACATTCTGTTTTTTGTCAAGAAGAAAAAATCATTAGGGGATCTGTTTGGGAGGATGGACTGTGATTTGACGCTTGGGGAAGCAGCTGTTATTTGATATATACAAACGCTCTGTGGCATTTTTGTCGACATGAGTAAATAAAAATGTTAATAATAAAATTTGAATAAAATCATTGGTGTTATGGTATCATTTAAAATTTCACATGATATAGTTTATCGTCATGGTTGGTTTAATATGATCATGGTATTGGATAAAAGCATTCTGATACCACTAAAATAATTTTGCAGCAGCATTTTATGTTTAAACCAAGAAAAAATTGAGCAGCACTTCGAAGCTTTTTTTATTTGCCTAACAAAAATGTCAAAAACATCAAAGACATATGAATAGTCAATAATAGCAAGATGCAAAACAACACAAATAATAAAATACACTCAATTGTATTAAACGGTGCTGCAAGTTTTGTATAGTGCAAGTTTTCATTTGCAGAAATTGAATAGTCAAACGTAAAAATAACATTGTATAGCTTTTCAGTGTATGATATATAGATCAATCTTTTGTTAAAACTGTTTTGTATGTTGTCGGTGATATATCACCTGTCATGGTGGAATCTGTGTAATAATATTACTTTTATGTTAATAATGATTTGTGGGGTTTTGTTACTGTCACACTAGACTTTGAACGTAACGAACATTTTTCGGCTGCCGCTACTTAATATGGATGGGGAGCAGGTGATAACGGTTTCCTCAGTTGTTCCAGCAACATTAGGATTTAATATGATTGTGCTTATACTGTGTCTTTTGCGAAAGTGTCTTATTATATTGTACTCTCAGTCTCTCTCTCTCTATATAGATATATACACACTAAGTAATCAAAAAATTATAAATGTGTCCTCATTCAAATGTACCATCTGTTCTCCATTGACAGTGCAAAACCATGCAGCTTTTTTATTTTATTTTATAAAATAGGACGCTTGCCACCACGGGCTAAAATTAGTGCTTCCTTAATTTTTTTTGAATCTGTGTACAGAGAGGTCATGCAGTGATCGTGATCGATCTTGTACTGGTCCCATGTTCGTGATGCAAATTGCAGGGTAGAGTGGTCACCAAACTTTGAACTTCACCTTATGCGAAATAAATTTTTTGCATAAGCTCTGCATTTACGGTCTGACACATTCAAGCGACGCTGCGAATTTTTATTATTATGACATCATGACCAATGTTCTCTAATATATATTAGTGGTTTGACCACTTTACTGTCTTAAGGGGCAGTCACACTGCACTTTTCAGGTAACAAATGATAATGAACCAGTAAACCAGTGAAGTAAAAAAAAAACAGTGCAGATATAATTGTAATGTAAAAAGAGCTATTCAGTCTGATTAAAGTGACAAAAACTCAGGAGTGATCCTTATTTAAAACTGGACTGAAGAGGTTCTGCTGACGGACATCGTGGCTGTGCTGTTACGGAAACGAGTTCACTGACTGAAACTATCTGCTGAACTGATTTGACCCATTCAAAATATACTTTTACCTCCAAGATTGACCCAGAAAGCAGCCATTTTTGCCACCTGCCAAAGCCAACACGGAAAACAACCAAAGTATCAAGATAGAGTCAGCTCAATGTCAACGGAAAGTGTTTAGTAAACATCAAAAAGGTTCCTGTGTAAATTTTTTGAACAGAGATGATCACCTAAAAGTTAAAACGTGCTGCTTAGGGTTCATTTACACTCTTTACAGAACACCAAAGAATCACTAATAATTATAAAGGATATATTAAAAATCTGGAAATATATCCTGAATTATATCTGATGGCAGGAGATATTGTCGGTAACCAAAACCGTTTTTGTTCTAACATAGCTTCCATGGTGTTCAATGGGAAAAAACACTATGAAAATCTCAATGCAACTCGAAACTGTTCAGTAATCACCAAATCCTACTTTGCATTCAGACGTCATTCCAGCTTATGTTTTCAGGAAATTTAACATAGGCTCCACTATAATAGTAGTTAATTTTGTGGGATATAATTGTTTGGACTAGATGTCACATTTTACATGTCAGTCACTGGAAGTTTAGAGTAACATTACTCTGTTTTTTGGTTTTCACAAAGTAGAATAATCACAGTGGAGCTAGATGCTTATGATGTATTACACTAGTTGCACTTTGGGTAACATAGTTAATGATTTCTCCACACACCATGCTTTTATTTTCTCTCATGGTTTTCTGGAGTAACATACTCCCTTTTGATCCAAGTTCCCCCAAAGAGTTGGACAATACATTTTATTTTATCCAGAAAGACTTGATGGGTCTGGAGTATGGGAACATTATACTAAAACGAACTTTTGTCAGTAGGAATTACCTCAATGTTTGAACAAAGCTAAGGTAAAGGTACTCTTTGATTTCCTATCATTAGCAGCTTCACCCTCCGCCACTTTTAGTGCATTGTGGTATTTTTAAGCAACATTTGTCCAGTGACGTGATTTGCAGAACTTGATTTCATCAGTTGTTTTTATCTGGAATGATATAAGTTCCACATACGGTATTGTGTACGTCTAACCCACTCGCCACCACCATTACAGTAAAAAAGTGCTCTATTTTTGAAAACTTTTCTCCGGTATTCTTTTCTATATATAGATTTTTACATTTCTGCAAAGCGTCTGCTAGATCTGAACCTTGAAATGTTCCCATTTTTAGGAATGCCTACAACTGGGTGGTACTTAGATTGTCAATATTGTCCATTTCTAAAAGTGACAGTTATTATCTATGCTCATTTCTCTATGATGTTTGAAAATGTTTTTTTGCATAATGTTTTTCATTTTACAAACAATTTTATCGTTGGATACTGCTATTAATGGATTGTGGTTATTAGAAGAAGGTTTCGAAAACAAATATTTTTACTAAGTAAACTTTCTAATTGTAATAATAAATAATACTATAATGTTTATTAATTGTAATGAGGTTTGCGAACCAAATACATGGATCAGTACATTATATTAACTTGTAAGCATTTTTGTAACGCTTACTTTAAAAGTCTTGATTGCTTTTCAACTTTATAAAACTATTAATATAACAAAATATTTCGATGTAATCAGTTTCAACTTTTTTTTAAGTTATATATCCGGTTTTATTGAAAAAGTAAGAAAACACAAATGACATAAATGTAAAATGTCAAAGTGATCATTTTGAAATTTGAACAAAGATTTATGCTTTATAGCATATGCTGCAAATTTCTCTACAGTTTAATGTTGTTTTGTTGCTTTATTCATACAGTAGGCCTAACTCAAAATATTTCAACAATGATTTTTAACAGCATGTATTTTTAAAGGCTTACCTATTTATGTTGGTTAAATCTATTAAATTGATGAAGAAAAAATCTGTAGATAACAGGTAACAGGAAGTTTTTTTTTTTATATATATATAATTTTGAAATTTAGACAACTGTTTCCTGTGAGAATTACGTGGAATTATTTTTTTTCTCATTACGCTGGGTTTTCTAGACTTAGTCAGATCGGATGGAGCAGAGGTTGCGTTGACAAGGTAAGCATGCTGGTATTACTGCGTTTAAAATTTTCCCTTAAATACGTATGATTTGTGTTAGATTGAGTAAATATTCGTGAATATTGTTTATAGTTGATTAACCGAGTAGTACTTCGTGTTATTTTGTTAGATAATGGCTGATTTTTTCGCCAAGTAAGTTGAGATGGGATAAATGGCGAGGAGATTGGAAGCGGCGCCGGCATGATTTTCAGTTGTCAACCGTAAGTATAATAAATGTGGTGATTAATGTAATTTAAGAATTCATGTAATTATTTGTCAACATCGAATAAATTGATTTTTAATTGTTAACACTGATATAAATCAATACTGTGAACACAAAAACATGTTGTTTTGCAAAAGATGCCATAGTGGTTGTGGCGTGTTGGCCTATCTTAATTGTATAATGAAAGAGTCCAGTTAAAGGCTTTATACATTTAAAGAGTATGTAGAGGGCTTATTAAATGTGGCTTTTATTTGTTTTATTTGCTTGTTTAAAGAATGTTTGAAATAAACGTGTGAGGCTTATGCATATACCACAGATGAGAATCTTGGATTGGTCAGCTTAATACTGACATACAAGCGTGCATGCCAGCATCATGAAAAAATCATGCAAAAATAAAGGTTTACAGAATCGACTGTTAGTGTGGCATAGATTTATTTCGCAGTGCTTCCTAGAATATGCAGTTTGGGACTTTGCGCGATAAACAAAATACAATAGCACTGTGGTATTACAAAACAGTTAAGTGGCACATGCCACTCAAATACAGATTTAATGTGTTTTGATATTTATGTCTTAAAATATTTATGAAATTGACCCGATATTTATTCCGGATTTATGTCAGTTACATGTGTTATAGCTGCAACCTCATCTGTTAGTTATAGTTGGAGGTGTTTTATTGAGTAATTTATATAAATAGTCAAGGTTCTAAAGTGTGCATTCATGTTTTTGTTCATGTTTTGATTTTGTATTGGCACTAGTACCTGCATGGAGGTACCGCAATGGCTTCGCCAGGAGGTGTAATCTCAAAGTTTGAGAGTCCAATAAGAGGGCTAATGAGCTTTTTGGTTCGTCAGGTATTGCCGTCATCGAGCTACAGAGAAAACAACGGCTTTTTTTTTTTTTTTTTTTAAAAAAGAGCTCCTGAACACAAGGAAGCAAGATTTACAAAAAAGCTCTTTAGCAGCTTTCGAGGTTGCTTCCAGGCAGCTTTAAGCTGGGCACGTGATGGTAAGTATTTAGTTTTGTTGTAAAAGATATGTCTGTCTTGTTGTTTTTGTGTTATTTTTGTGTTATGTGTATGTGATTTCATAAAAAGTGAAGCCACTACGCTGTCATATTGGTATTTCAAAGTATTCACAATCAGTCTATTGAGTTAGTGTGAAATATGTATATGCTGTAAATTGAGTCCTTTTGGGTCAAGGTTTTGACTCAGTTAGTGATGCCTTATATCAGTGGTGAACAGTAATATGGCTTCTTAGTCACTTCTGGTGACCTTACAGCCTGATTGCTGTTGGAGCAGTCCAGTCATTTATATAGATCAGTGGGTTAGACTTTGTATAAGTACTACAGTAAACAGTGAATTTTGAGATCACACTATTAGTTTACAAAGCTAAGATATAGAAAGTTAAAGGTTAATCATGTTATGTGTGCCATGTTATTTCATCACAGTTTAAGAAAGAAAGAATATTACTGTATTATAGTATACCAAATTGCAATTGAACATTAAGTGGTTAGTTCATCCAAAAATGAAAATTATGTCATTAATGACTCACCCTCATGCTTGTTCCAAACCCGTAATACCTCCGTTCATCTTCAGAACACAGTTCAAGATATTTTAGATTTAGTTCGAGAGCTTTCTGTCCCTCTCCATTGAAATACTTATGTATGTACGGAAGGTACTTCCGATACGTTCAGAAAGGTAATAAAAACATCATCAAAGTAGTCCATGTGTGACATCAGAGGGTCCGTCAGAATTTGCTTGAAGCATTGAAAAAGGTTCGGAAGAGAAGACTATGCTCCAAAGTGCTGTAGTTTTGTTTTTTTTTAATTTTTTTATTTTGGACCAAAATGTATTTCCGATGCTTCAATAAATTCTAACGGGGACTCTGATGTCACATGGACTACTTTTTGATGATGCTTGTTATTACCTTTCTGGACGTGGCCAGTACACCTAACATACATTTCTTCAATGGAGGGACAGAAAGCTTTCCTCTGAGTAAATCTAAAATATTTTAAACTGTGTTACGAAGATGAACGGAAGGTCTCACGGGTGGGTAACCGACATTATGAAAGTGAGTCATTATGAATGAATTTCATTTTTGGAGGAACTTACCATCTACTTAATGGAAATTCAGATTATGGGACTATAAAAGATTGGGCCACTTTGGTGCCATAGATTGTAGACATGTTAAGTTTTTGTTGATTTGCATGATCAGAACTGAATTGAAGCCAGAAGAAAAAGCTAATTAATTTGTTTTTCTATATTGTGCAGCGATGTGACTGAGGCTGGAACACAAATTGAACCTCTATTGATCAGTGAAGCAGACCCCCCCCCCCATTGATGGAAATTTACATTTGATTGGCATTTTTAATTGAAAGGGTTTTTTCCTGTAGTTATTGTGGTTTTGGTTTGAGTATGTGTGTGTGGCGGCGGTTAAGATATTTTTGCACAACATGTAGCCTATTTTTAAATACGAGATGGATTTCTTTGTAAAGGCAATCATCATAGACTTTCTTTGTAATACTATGATCTCAATAATTTGGATTACTGATTTTACACTCCTGCCAGAAATGAAAGAGGTATATTGTAATTGCGACTAATTCAATCATAAAAGAAATGGTCAAGGAGTGAAGATACCATTTCAGAAAATGTCTATGGAGGAGGTGTCGATGAGGGTGATCTTATCAAACAGTTCACTTGAAATGGTGGGCGGAATGTTTCTTTAAGGTAAGTTGCTTATATAAACATAAATAATGGCTTAAAAAAATTGTCTACATAAAGTAGGCTAATTGGTGATTATATAAATGAATTAGGAATCGGAGCAATTTCATGAACGAAACCATTTTATGGATAAGATTGGAATACCTATTACGTTGTACTAGATAAAGGTTCATGTGTAAGTTGTCTTCGCACACTTGATGAAAACAGTTTTCTATTCAGGCGATTATATGAAAAATGGTACACTTATGAAACGTAGTGAATTCTTTCCATAGTCATTCAACTTTTTTTGTAAAGTTGCGTGAAAAAAATCACGGGTCGTGGGTTGCGGTTTTTTGGGTTTATTTAAAAAAAAAATATGGTTGCTTGTTAGGAAAACCTGACAAGGCTCCTTTTGCCTGAATTACTGCAGCAATGCGGCGTGGCATGGAGTCGATCAGTCTGTGGCACTGCTCAGGTGTTATGAGAGCCCAGGTTGCTCTGATGGTGGCCTTCAGCTCTTCTGCATTGCTGGGTCTGGCATATCGCATCTTCCTCTTCACAATACCCCATAGATTTTCTATGGGGTTAAGGTCAGGCGAGTTTGCTGGCCAATTAAGAACAGGGATACAATGGTCCTTAAACCAGGTACTGGTAGCTTTGGCACTGTGTGCAGGTGCCAAGTCCTGTTGGAAAATGAAATCTGCATCTCCATAAAGTTGATCAGCAGCAGGAAGCATGAAGTGCTTTTGGACAACTGTCAAGTCAGCAGTCTTCCCTAGACTGAGAGACCATTTAAAGGTCTTTGCAGGTCTTTGCAGGTGTTTTGAGTTAATTAGCTGATTAGAGTGTGGCACCAGGTGTCTTCAATATTGAACCTTTTCACAATATTCTAATTTTCTGAGACACTGAATTTGGGATTTTCTTTAGTTGTCAGTTATAATCATCAAAATTAAAAGAAATAAACATTTGAAATATATCAGTCTGTGTGTAATGAATGAATATAATATACAAGTTTCACTTTTTGAATGGAATTAGTGAAATAAATAAACTTTTTGATGATATTCTAATTATATGACCAGCACCTGTATATTGTGCTTGTTTTCGAAGCTGCGGTTGCTTATTTGTCTCGCGAGAGTTGGCAACAGTGCAGCTAGGTGATGTGTCGTTCGCGAGTCGGATTTGAGCCGGTGTTCTGTCAATTTGTGCTACCCTGTCAGATTTTTGTACTTCCCGTTAAAACGTGGGTAGTATAATTCAACAACGAAAAATGCTGCTGATAAAATTGTAGTCTGTTCCTTAAGTGAGAGGTGAGAGTTTTCCCGTTTGAGAGTCGATTTCACTCTTTGTGTATTAATATCATATTGAATAATATGATTATCAATATGCTTGTGATTACGTGTGAGGACATTACCCCGCCGCTCTCGATTTGCCACAATGGTCGCAATGCAGTATTAAGTTTAAAGATTGCTCGATATGATCATTTTATCTTGTGCCTTATGTTGTCTATTTTATTAAAATGCATCCAAATGCTACTTCGTTTGCGTCTTAATTGTCTTCTTTTCTGAATTGCAGGGTGATCACTGATTGTATAATAATGTATCTAACATAAGACCAGTGGACCACTGTATATATATTATCATAGTCAGTGATCACCCTAAATATCAGTTCAGAAAAGAAGACAAGTAACACGCAAATTAAGTAGCATTTGGATGCATTTTAATAAAATAAACAACATAAGGCATTTGTTTTGGATAGTTCAATATACCGTAAATATAATATTCAAAACACGTGTAATATAGGCCTAGTGTTTGATTTTACATTAGCTGTTTTTTTTAATTAACATGTAAAAAAAAAATAAGGTTTAATATTATTTTAATCTGAATGTTTTAAGTTTAATGTTTGATTTTTAGTCTTTGTTAAATTGTTTATTTTTTTTAGTCAACATGAAAAAGCTAGAGGTGGTAATGATAACCTTTTGTGTGATGAAAGAGTCGGATCCTATTATTGAGCAGAGCTAAATGGTCCGGTTCCCTAAAAAGAGACGGAATTCTCATCATGTCCCGCCCTCTTTTTTATGGCGTGTCTAATTGGCTTAATTTACATTTTTAAAAGACGCTCCTTACTATGGGTTAAAAACCAATTGCTGTTAGTTGTATGTTCCCCTTTGCTTCCAGCAAATTCAGAAAGACACAACTGGAGATACTTTTGATATTTTACGGCTCATTTTCAAGTATTTGACATTGACGAGAGGAACAACGACAAAGGACATGGTGAGTTTTGATGATTAAATAGATTATTTTTATTTAAGCTTCATAGGTTGTTGCGGTATGTGGTTTTCTCTTGCTAAATTGTAACGAGTTTGCAGTAGTAAGTATTAATTAAATTGTTATTAGGAGATAAAAGAACTGCTAAGGCTAGTTGTTCGATTTTAACTGACGTCAAATCTGCTATTTCACGATCTGTTTTTATTTTGAGAATTCTGGCGTTTATATATGTGGAGTGGATAAAGTTATGAGTTTATATATACATAATATTTGTGATTGGGGTGATCTGTGATTATGTGCTAAGCTGTTTTTCCATGCTAGTTATGAGTTTTTTTTTGCTTGACAGCAAAATATATTACAATGGTCCGGTTGGTTACTGCATGATAATTGAAATCGTGCAAATGGCCTTAAGCTGTTTTCTTAAATAAACTTCAAAATATATATATATTTTTTTTTTAAACATAATGGATGGAATAATTAAATAATTCTTTCACTTTTTTAAAAATATGAATAAATATACTTCTATAAATCAAGCACGTCCCATTTTGCAAAAGTAATGTTATATGATTTTATCGATTTGCATGTGAAATTGGGCTTTTATGGAGGAACGAAAGCACAGTGCTGGAAAAGTGGGTGTAATGGGGTGCATTAATTGTTTTATCTTGATTTATTTAACTTATTTTCTGTCGTTGTGGGACAAAATCAAAATAGTTTTCATTAATTAGCACAGCTCTATTCTAATCATTATAAAAACATTTTTAACTTAAGTTATATTTTCTGTTTATTGTAGATGCCAAAGAAGAAGGGCTTTTTTTCATAATACAGCGCCTCCATCCATCAGGTAAAGAGTGATGATAATGCATGCATATGTTCAGAAAAAATTGCCGTTGTCTGTTGTTTAACAGGACTGATGTTTGAGCTGCACCACTGAATTGTGATGTGAATGCATTGATTGCGTGTAGTGTTGTAGCAGCAATCAAACATGTCATTGCTCCTGTATGTACATGGGTACACACCGATGTTGATAACATATGTGTGGAAGGGAGTAAGCTGGCAACATATGTAGGTGAGGCAAGCCAGAAAAGAGACTGTAAAAAGGAGTTGTGTAAGTTGATTGAACAGCACAATGTGTTTGGGAAGAAATGGAATGTAGAAATTGGTAAGCCAATATACAGAGATTGTGTATCTTTAGAAGAGGACAGTGTAATGTATGAAAAGCTGCAAGAATATTTGCTGAGAGATGGAATGTGTCTGCTAAACCTTCACAGTCCAGTAAGTGCCATCATTCATCCTGAATTATTTGTGACGGTTAATTGTACTTTACTCATGATCGTTTGGGATGGCATCAATATTGGCTTTTTTATCTGTGTTTTAATACATGCCTTAATGATCTGATAGTTCATCAGGTGTGGGCCGGGAATGGTCTTCGGGCGCTGTCTCTGAGCTTATGATACCATCTACAGGAATAATTAAAAGCGTTCATGTGATTCAAAATGCATAAGCAGCAGTAGAATCTGCGTATGTTTCTCGATCGGTGATTTTTTTATTTTTTATGAATAGTGGTGAGAATTTGAGATTGTTAGATGTGGTCGCTGGAATTTTGCAGTTGTGATATAAGCATCTGACTACAGCCTATATATATTATATCCTGAATTAATCGCATTTTAGTTTCTTGAATGTTTTACTGCTTGCTGTCTTTTTAAAGATTACCAGCGTCTGTTTTACATTATAATTCTATGTTATGTAACTGTGTTTCAAAAAAAAAAAAAAATGGCCAGAGCGCTTTTTAAAGCTGGCTACCGCTGCTCGTGAAGCGTGAGGCTGCATTTTAATTGGGAAGGCAGCGTGCCGTGCGTTAGAAGCGTTTATAAATCTGTTATGCGCTTGCAAAGCGATATAATCCTTCAAAACTCATTCTAATATTTTGATTTTCTGCTCAAGAAAGATTTGATTATTATTATTAATGTTAAAAACAGTTTTGCTGCTTAATATTTTTGTGGAAAACAATAATACCATTTAAACATTTTCATAATATATTTAAAAAAGGAGAGATAAATTAATAATTTTATTCATTATGCATCAAAGCGATAAAAAGTGAGTAAAGACATTTAAAATAATTTTTGTTTAATAAAATGCGGTAACAAATTTCAAAGTTCAAAAAAGTCAAAGTTCCAGAGGCTGTATGCAAAAAATAGTTTTTATCCCTTTAGCGTGCATTGTAACACTTGGGGTTGACCTCTTGGCGAACAAAGTGCTGTACTAAAACTCGCCAAACCCCTATTTTTTGGGCCATTTGTCCCTAAACCTCTCATTGAATAGAGGTGTGTAATGGCAGAGGAGTGCTGCAGGACTGGATGCAACCTGTAGGGAGTGCTACAGACTGAGGGGCAGCAGGGGAAGCTGCAGGCTGAGGGACAAAGTAGGAGGGCCAAGCAGACTAAGGGGTGCAGGAGAGGGAGGCTGCTGGGACGGGATGTACCTGTGAGGAGTGCCACAGACTAAGTGAGGCAGCAGAGGAGGCTGCAGGCTGGGGGGGGCAAAAGTAGAGGGGGCTTAGGACAGGGGCAGTAGGAGGGGCAGAGCCCAAGGGGAGAGTAGGGGGCGTGGTGGGATGGGATCTACCAGAGTGAGACCATAGACTGAGGGGCAGGTGAGTGAGGCAAGCGGGATGTGGGGTACCAGGAGAAGGCTACAGACTGGAGGGGCAAAGTGAGGAGGCGTTGGGATGGGGGGCACCAGAGAAGGCTAGGGCAGCAGAGGGGGCTCGGATGGGGGCAGCAGAGGAGGCCACAGACTGAGGGGCAGCAGAGGAGGCCACAGACTAAGGGCAGCAGAGGGGGCTGCAGGCACAGACTAAGGGCAGAAAAAAAAAAAAAGAGGTATGTCACCAAAGGAGGCCACAGACTGAGTTGCAGCATAGGAGTACTCAGACTGAGGGGCGCAGATGAGGCCCAATGAGTCCGCAGCTGGGGGGCACAGAGACGGCCACGGACTGCGGGCAGCAGGGGAAAGTTCCCGGCTGAGGGAACAGCAGAGGGGCCACAGGCATGTTGGGCCACAGAGGGGCCGCAGACTGACGGGCCGCAGAGGAGGCTGCAGTACGGGATGCACCAGAGGAGGCCATAGTCTAGGAGCAGCAGATGAGGCTGCCGGACGGGGATGCACCAGAGGAGCCATAAGGTCTGAGGAGCAGCAGATGAGGCTGCAGGCTGGGGGGTCTAGAGAGGCTTCAGGCTGACTGGGTAGCAGAGAAGGCCACAGACTTGAGGGTACGTCAGAGGAGACGCAGGGCCTGGGGGTAGAGAGGAGACTGCAGTGCGGCGGGGTGCAGAGAGACTGCAGGGCGGGAGGCAGCGAGTAGGCCACAGACTGAGGGGGGCGAGGAAGCCTGCAGGACGGGAGGCAGCAGAGGAGGCCAGCAGGCATGGGGGCAGCAGAGGAGGCCACAGACTGAGGGGCCCCAGAGGAAGCGCAGGATGGAGACCCAAAGGAGGCTGCAGAACGAGGAGCAGCAGACTGAGGGGCAGCAGAGAAGACTTCAGGCTGAGGGGCTGCAGGCTGGGGGGCAGCAGAGGAGGCCACAGACTGAGGGGCAGCAGAGGAGGCCGTTGACTGAGGGGCAGCAGAGTAGGCTGCAGGACGGGAGGCACCAAAGGAGGCCACAGACTGAGGGGCAGCAGAGGAAGCTGCAGGACGGGACCAAAGGGAAAAGGGGATTGCACCAGAGGCGGAGGCCATAGTTGAGGAGCAGAAGATGAGGTGCAGGACGGGATGACAAGAGGAGGCCATAGTCTGAGGAGCAGCAGATGAGGTGCAGGCTGGGGGGCAGTAGAGGATGGCGCAGGCGAGGGGTAGCAGATAGGCTACAGACATGAGGGGTAGCCGAGGAGATGCAGGGCGGGGGGTAGCAGAGGAGCTGCCAGGGGGCGGGGGTGGCAGAGGAGGGACTGAGGGCGGGGAGGGCAGCAGAGGAGGGCCACAGACGGCGGGGCAGCAGAGGAAGCGGTGCAGGACGGGAGCAGCAGAGGAGTTCGGGAAGCAGGCAGGGGGCGCAGCAGAGGATGCCGACTGTAGGGGCAACAGCAGGAAAAGGCCTTGCAGGATGGGAGACACCAAAAGGAGGCTGCAGAGATGAGACAGAGAGGGGCAGCAGAGAAGACTCCGGATGACGGGGCGCAGGCTGGGGGGCAGCAGAGGAGGGCGCGTGGATGAGGGGCGCAGAGTAGGCTGCAAAGAACGGGATTGGCACAAGGAGGCCCCAGACTGGAGGGGCAGCAGAGGAGGGCATGGACGGGATGCACCAGAAAACCACAGGCGCAGAGGGGGCCGCAGACTGACGGGCAGCAGAGGAGGCTGCAGGACGGGATGCACCAGAGGAGGCCATAGTCTGAGGAGCAGCACATGAGGCTGCAGGCTGGGGGGCAGTAGAGGAGGCTGCAGGCTGAGGGGTAGCAGAGAAGGCCAAAGACTGAGGGGCATCAGGGGAAGCTGCAGGCTGAGGGGCAGCAGAGGGGGCTGCAGGATGGGAGGCAGCAGAGGAGGCCACAGACTGAGGGGCAGCAGAGGGGGCAGCAGAGGGGGCTGCAGGACGGGATGCACCAGAGGAGGCCACAGACTGAGGGGTGCAGAGGGGAAAGGTAGGATGGGAGAAGCACACATAGTGATTATATATATATATATATGAGCAGAACATAAATTGCCTATTTTTTTTTTTTTAAATTAAGTGCTTATTCTTATAACAACATATCAATATCTATCTTTAAGTGGCAAAAAAGATACAATACTGTGCAATACATAATCTTAAAGATTCAGTACAATCTTCATATTTACGTGTAACGCATTTATTCTGAAGCAATATTTTCATCATTACCCTATTAGCTTTTACATACCAAATCTGCATATTTTTTTATTTACCTTTACAAAGGCCTATTTACAAATGCATAAATACTGCTTTGATATTAAACATAAAAAGAAGTTGAATACTGATATTTGGGAAATTATTTAAATAATAAAATGGTACTAAATGTGAAGTCCCTTTGCGGCCGTAGCCAGTGGAAGTGGCAGCAAGTCACTGTAATAAGTGAGCCATTGCAATTGAACTGAATCATTTAAATGCCTTCTAGCTAGTTTAAAATGTTTTTGTTTTTACTTGCCCGAACGAACAAATAGTGCACATTAACGATTGGCGCTCTTTCACTGCATGATTCAGTCTATTAAAATACATTAATATTCAAACAGATTCAACTGCAATATCAAAAAGAATGTCTGATTTTGAAGCATTTGACACCAAAATTTTGGAAGAAATAGTGCAGACCCTAAAATCATCAACCTGCTATCTTGAAACACTTCCCACATATATTTTTAAAAGGGTGCTAAACTGTTTAGAAGCAGATCTCTTAGAATTGGTGAACACCTCAACCCTAAAATCATC
>NW_024879238.1:3725864-3725950 GCF_018340385.1 Cyprinus carpio | reverse complement strand
CCGCTCTTGTTTAGTCTGTATATGCTCCCACTAAGTCAAATAATGAGAAAGAACCAAATTGCCTTTCACAGCTATGCTGATGATAA
>NW_024879238.1:3722143-3725812 GCF_018340385.1 Cyprinus carpio | reverse complement strand
CTCCCTCTGCCAATGCATGGATGTGCCAGAACTTTCTTCAGTTAAACAAGAAAAAAACTGAAGCCACTGCATTTGGAAACAAAGATGAAGTTTTCAAGGTGAATGCATACCTTGATTCTAGGGGTCTAACAGCTAAAAATCAAGTCAGGAGTCTTGGTGTGATTCTGGAGACAGACCTTAATTTCAGTAGTCATGTCAAAGCAGGAACTAAATCAGCATACTATCATCTCAAAAACATTGCAAGAATTAGATGTTTAGTTTCCAGTCAAGACTTGGAGAAACTTGCTCATGCCTTTATCACCAGCAGGGTGGACTACTGTAATGGTCTCCTCACCGGCCTTCACAAGAAGACCATTAGACAGCTGCAGCTCATCCAGAACACTGCAGCCAGGATTCTGACTAGAACCAAAAAATCTGAGCATATCACACCAGTCCTCAGGTCCTTACACTGGCTTCCAGTTACATTTAGGATTGATTTTAAAGTACTTTTACTTATTTATAAACCACTCAGTGGCCTAGGACTTAAATACACAGCAGATGTGTTCACTGAATATAAAGCTAACAGAGCACCCGCAGTTGGAATCAGCTTCCAGAAAAGATCAGATGTGCTAAAACATTAGCCACTTTTAAATCTAGACTCAAAACTCCTCTGTTTCGCTGTGTATATATTGAATGAGCACTGTGCGATGTCCGAACTGATTGCACTGTATTTTATGAATTGCACTATTTTTTATTCAACCCAAACTGATTGTACCGTCTTCAATTAATTTTAAAGGCACAATATGTAATTTTTCTGGTTTAAAAATAGCAGAAATCACTATATCTATGTTATATATTTTTTTTAGTTGTGTACTTACATTATCTCGACAGTTTCCACTTAACTTTCAACCGGGAGAAAATGGTTTAATTAGAAGACACGGCACGCTTGTTTATTTCCTCGCTTTGTCGCCCGCCTATGGCGCCATATAACCTTTGACCTCTCTAGCTTTACTTCCTGCGAACACGGCGAACCAAATACAAAGGTGAACACGGAGCCAACAGAAGCAAAGAACAGATGAAGAAAAAAGTAGTAGCTAGCCTCGATCGAGATTATTATATTTATATCTATATTGTTTATATTAGTATTTATACCTCAATCAATCATCACTTCATGCTAGTTATGGATCATGATTATGCTTTGCCTGCACGCCTGTGAAGCGCAAACGAACGGGTGAAATAAAATGACCCGGGAGAAGGTTTTGGGGACAAGAGAAGAAACAAGACAAAAGATAAATATTGGAGTTGCATTTCCAAGATGGAGAGAGCTTGTGACAAGCTGAATCTACAAAGAGATGTGCCGAACTCTGCTTTACATTCTAATAAACAGGTATGCATCCATTCAGTTTTATTAGCTAACGTTACTTCGCGGCAATTTCATTAGAAATGGCATTTCCTCATGAAGTGAATAGCCATAACTAAACGTAGCAAGAATAGAAATGTAATACAAATAAATAAATAGCATTACCTCGCCAGTGAAATATGTTTTCTGGCTTATATGCTAGATGTGGCTATTGCCGGCTGATAGGACAACAACTCCTATGAGCCTAATGCTTCTTCCTAATACCATCAAAGTACGCCTTTTGTTATTATTTGATTGAGGACTCCCTGGTGGCCAAAAAATCTATAATTGTACGCTTAAATAAATTTTTAAATCATTTTCAACGCTTATAAATTATTTTTATTTTTTGTGGATTATTTTATTATTACATTATTTTAATGATTATTTTCATTTTCTTTTGCGTAAAGCAATTTTGAATTACCAGTGAAAAGGAAATGTGCTATATAAATAAACTTGTCTTGCCAGTAACTAACCAGCAGCAAAAAGATCGTAATTTGTTAAAAAAGTATAAAGTTTATATGCTAATTACATATAGACCTCTTATAAAGCCACTTTTTTTTTTATTTTGTACAACTAATTACCTATTTATTGTTTCAATTGTCGAGATGATATAAGATTACTGTTTGCCTTTATACGGATTCATAGCATAACTTCTTCTACTACTAGATGTGCTTTCGCATAATCTTTCTTTAGCAGCTATTTTCAGGAGCACAACTAGATAAATGTGTTTTTTTAAACATGTATTTAATAAAATAAAAACTCTGAATTACCGAGTTTTATTGTTTCGTCTGTATCACATGGCTGGCACTTCTGGCATTGGTGATGGGGTGCTCTGACGCCATAGGTGGTGCTTTGAACAGGACTTTATTTCCTTGGAGGGGGTGCCGTGATGACGTCACGCAGGCTGCGCCGCGCTACTGCGTCTGTGATTCGGCTGAAGCCAGCGCCTGTTGTTTTCTTTCAGAGTTTTTAAGTCAACGCTAACGATGTAGAATGAGTTAATTATTGTTTAATGTAAGACTGCATTGATTTATCTGACGTTACTGCTCGTTATTTGCTGGAGTAAAGCTGCATCAGTAGCTGGAGTAAAAAAAGAGAAGCCAGCTTCTCATTTCTCTCTCTTGATATCGTGGAATCATTTTATAGTAAAGAATGTGGGAATGAAGAAGCACTGGGAGAATCTTCAGAAAGTAAAGCATTAGAGCGTTTTCATCTGAATATGGGTTTACAGCTACTCTTTCTGTGAAAAATAATTATTCATTTATGTCTCACTGTTCTTCTCTCTTCAGACAAAGAGATTGTTAACATTTCCTGATCATTAATATTAAAGTGTAATGATGGATAAACTGGAGCATTTAGGAAACTCTTTTTGTTTTAAACTCACTGAAGTTGAGATGCACCGGACATCTGTAGTTCGCATCTATTTTTTTATTTGTGTTTATATTTTCTCATACTAATCATGACGGTATCAAACCATACAAGAAAAAACTCATGCCAGCTACAACTGGGATCCATGTGATACAGTACTCTATTATAGATGGCGTTTATTAAAGAGGAAAGAGTGAAGACTCTAGGATTGAAGAAGCATTCAGTCTGAAACAAGAAGAGACTGAGGGGAACAAAACGGGTTGGTTTTCATTCATAAGTGGTTTTATTTAAAATGGAGCCTCATTTATAAAAATGTTGAGATCACATTTACTAGACAAATACTAATACTTCAGCCATCAAAGAGAAGCCATGCGTTATGTTTTGGTATTAAATAAAATAACTTAAGAAATATAAATGGCTATGAACTCTCACTATTAAAGGGATAATTCCACCCCCAAAATTAAAAATTTGTCATTAATCACTTACCCCATGTCGTTCCAAAACACAATTTAAGATATTTTGGATGAAGACCGGGAGGCTTGTGACTGTCCCATTGACTACCAAGTAAAATACACTGTCAAGGTCCAAAAGTATGAAAAAGCATCACAGAATACTCCATCTGCCATCAGTGGTTCAACCATAACATTATGAAGCGACAATAATACTTTTTGAATGCAAAGAAAACAAAAATAATGACTTTATTCAACAATTTGTCTCCCGTAAGTCTGTCCGGATCACCATAGCGCCATTTTGGAGAATATAAGTTGGATGCGGGTAGCGTACGCTCTTCTGTTTCGCGGCACAAGGATATGCTGTTTTCTTTCAAACCACAGTGTAAATATTAGGGATGAGCGAGTACAGCATTATTTGTATCTGTATCTGTTAACCATATGAATTATCTGTATCTGTATCAGTACTCGGAC
>NW_024879238.1:3721077-3721736 GCF_018340385.1 Cyprinus carpio | reverse complement strand
GAGAAGCTATGGTTCAACTGTTGATCTTACGGATTGCTGTTTAGCGAAAATAAATGATTAAGATAATATGCTACAGACTCACTTGTTAATTGTTCACCCCTACCTGGATTGTAGCTTTATCACAAGTTTGCCGTTACATATTTGCGAAGCTAGGCTATTGATTGCGGATGTCTGCTGCTGGCATTGCTCAGATGGATTATTCAGTGAACAATCTGATTTCATTAAGCCGATGTTGGACGTGCGTCGTGAGTAGCCATCTGGCAAGTCTATTATGAACTATGCTGGCTTTGGAGCTGCAATGGATGTGTTGTTAAGCTCTTAAGGTCTGATATTATGTGAATTGACGGCTATTTATGAACTGGAAAAAGTGTTCTAAAGAAAGATTTTCGGCACGTGCACATGTTTTGAGGTTTGATGATGACGATCACTATTAAAAGTGGACTTGCAAGATGCTTTAAAGTTCCCTGATAGGGGCCAAAGATTTAAGCTGATGCAAGCTGTTGATGCAAAAATGCAAGCTTGATTTTCATTTGAGCCAAACATGCAAAGCAGTTGTGAATAAGCGTTTATGATAACTGATACTTATGGTACTGAAATTGTAATGGAGAGTTTTAAATCACTCATTGCTAAGCGCAGAGGCAAACTTGGGGCCAGAAAGA
>NW_024879238.1:3720736-3720836 GCF_018340385.1 Cyprinus carpio | reverse complement strand
GTCGTACGTCAACAGTCACAGCAGTCGCGTTCACAACAGACCCGGAAGAGAAGACAATCCTGAATCAAGTCGTTATTTTTGGACCAAAATGTATTTTCGA
>NW_024879238.1:3720193-3720390 GCF_018340385.1 Cyprinus carpio | reverse complement strand
TGCTATCTGGTTATAACTTAAAAATTTGAATGTAATGCCTTTTTTCCTTATTGTTTTGCGATCAAATCTTTTGTATTGTTCACGTATTAAACTGAGACGATGCGCATTAAAGTTTTAGTGGAAAAAGAGAGTTTAAGACAGTCCTCTTGTCTGCCGCACGTCAGAGCTGACGCACACAGTCTGATAATCGCAGCTCC
>NW_024879238.1:3719867-3719946 GCF_018340385.1 Cyprinus carpio | reverse complement strand
TTGTCACTTTTTAATAAAAAGTACCAGCTTTAAAATTATTCCGAATTCATAACGAAATTCAAACCATACAGTTTTGGTG
>NW_024879238.1:3719417-3719533 GCF_018340385.1 Cyprinus carpio | reverse complement strand
CATGACAGTATGATTGAAATGTTAAAATGTAAATAAATAAATAATAATCGTAAAATAAATAAAACACGTTTATTCTGTGGCATCTAAAAAATAAAATGTAAATAAATAAATGAATA
>NW_024879238.1:3719232-3719303 GCF_018340385.1 Cyprinus carpio | reverse complement strand
CCTTTGTCTTGCTGGTGTTAAGGAGCAGGTTATTGTCAGTGCACCATGTGGCCAGGTGCTGTATCTCATCC
>NW_024879238.1:3652815-3718491 GCF_018340385.1 Cyprinus carpio | reverse complement strand
ACCATGTTCAACAACAGCTTGACGTCCCGTTATGTGGATGGGGTCATGCTTGCTTCGTTCATCTTCCTGAAGTCCACACATGAGTCTCCTTTGTGATTCTGGTGTTTTAGTGGATGGCATTTATTGTCCATGCATCACATGTGCCAGGGTGCGTACCTCCTCTCTGTAGGCAGGCCTCATCGGTTGTCCCTCTGATGATGCGTCCACATTCACCGTGGTGGTGTTCATCCTTGCGTAACTTTTTATCTCGCTTCAGCGTTTGATCCAGCACAGGCTGCCGTCGTGGGTGTCGAGGGGTAATGGAATGGGCTCAGTACACAGACCCCTGTGGTCGCCGGTGTTGATGTGGATTCCGGTCGGGTGTGCGGTGTGGCCTGACCATACATGCTGTTCTCCAGTTGTCTAGAAAGTCCCATAAATCAATTGCAGGTGAGGTTTAAGGTTCTACGGAGAGTTTTATAAATGAGACCTTGGAGGGAATGACAGTGGGGTTAAATGGCTCGAGCCTTGAGTCACAAACACATCCATACATTATGTGTTTGTTATCGTACTCCAAGGTGTTCTGAGTGCACGTGAGTGCAGCCTGTAGCAGTACTCTTGTCGCTCTCCGCCATCACAGTGCCCTCTTCCCCTATTTGCCCTACGGCTAGCAAATTGGGTAGTTGTGGATCCAGTGTGTGGTGGGAGGCAGTCCTTTGAGGTGTGCGATAACCAGTTGCGCGAGGCAAATTCATTAGCCTTCATTTCAGATATAGCAGAATTCCAAGACCATATGAAACATTTTACCGTTTATCGCGGTCTCTTATTCAGGTAATCTCGCTTCTTGAAATTATACAGAGTCATGCATGTGGCAGAAAAACAAAGCGCAATTGCTTCGGAAGATTCTTTCGTGACAGGACTAAAACATCTAGCTACATAGTACGCTCTCTGTGATCGGCCTTTCTTCCGGCGCTTACCCACAATCTTGGCGGGTCAGGAGGCGCGTCAAGACACTTAATTAACGAAGCAAGAGTTGAATTTGAAAGTTTCCACAATTCGTATACACCTTTTTATTGGTGATTACTTCAATCTGTCTCATATAAGACATCATGTTGTGCAGGAGCTCATCTGACGTACGTGCTACTGTGGATTTAAGCCGCACCCAATGGTTTGGTATGACTGCACCTGTGTAGAGCATCAGTCCCTGAGAGGAGACTCTAAAGAGTGAAACATGCTGGCGACTGTGTGTATAGAGCTGAGAGCTGCTACTGGGACTTATCAGGAGGGATGAACAGTCTGACAAACGACAATAATAAAACTGTATTTGACAATTTACTAGATAGGCGGATTTTATCAGTTTCCAATGCAGTTTACGACCCACTTGGATTCCGTCTCCTCAGTAATTCCTTCTGCAAGAATTGTGCAGGATGAATACAGTGGGACGAAGACGAAGAAATCCTGCAGGCCTTTTCACAAAAAAATGGGACAAGTGGCTAGAAGAAGCTCAAGCTACTTTCCAGATTTGAGCTTTCAGGTAGAAGCTTCATACCCAACAATTTTGGGAAAATAGCGTTTGTGGCAAGGGTGGCGGGTTCAGCAAAGTCTGCAGCGGGAGAGAGAGTCGTGAGACGAAACGGTGGAGTGAGTGGGCTTACACACAATAACCAACACCTGTCGGCTGCGTTTCAGTAATTGGCGTTGGAGAAGACTATATAACGCCTGGAAACACAGGAGGGAGGAAGAGAGAGAAGGACTGCTCTCGGTTTGGAACCTGACTGGAGATGTGAATCCTGTTGCTTCAGGTGAAGTTATTATACGGACTGTGGTTTATGTTTCTGTGCTGTCTGGCCAACGATCTGTGTTGGAAGAGTGAATTATAGAGAATAAAAAGCCACCGTTCAGCAGGCAATGCCGGGAACCGTGTCCTCTTCTTTCCTCAACAAGAACCTTGGTACATACGTAGTGCTCAGTTACACTACTTCTGTCACGCTAGCGATAATGAAACTATGTGGCCGCTAGTTATTTGGGTTCTGCAGAACATTAGTGGTTTGGATCCATGATTGTTTTGTGACTAGGGAAGGCAAGAGTAGCCCCACTAAATTGATGACTAAACCGAGACTTGAAGATGGCAGTCTGCAGTTCTTGCTACTGAATGTTTGAAGCGAGAACCTAGAGCTAACTCTGGATGATTCAGTATTTTGAACGGACAGTACATCATTCCTTAAATATATCTTTGAAAGCTATTAGCAGATTCCAGACATATGTGGCCAACAGAGTTTACACTCAGAAATCTGTCCAGAAGTTTCAGTGGCATTATGTGAACTACGCAGCCAATCCTGCTGACAATGCCTCCCGAGGCGTAAGGTCTAGCTCTTTTTTTGAAGAATGATGGCTGAGAGGTCCAGAATATTTGGAGGGGGTCCTGCTGCAGGACTGGCCTCAATTGACTCAATAATCTTTTGCATTTCTGACAGTGATCCAGAGATAAAGAGAAGCACTGCCTGATTTTTACTATCACGACACCGCTAATTCAACAACATTTAGCAAGCTAGTAGAACATTTTTCATCATGTGGCACAAAATTACAAAGAGCAACTGCATGGCTGTCTGAATGTAGGAATATGCTCCTGTACTTGAGTCAGAAGTGAAGAGAACAGCAGCCGTCTTTCACACACATCCCAAAGCTCAAGAATTTACTTAACCACATGATTCAAAATCAAATCCCAGGTTAAGGCCCAAACTGTCTTAGCAGAAGTATCGTTCGTTTTGTTGCTGAAAATCTCTTGTTTTGTTTATGTTCAACAAGTTGTCAAGATGAAATAACAGTATTTTTGCAACTTTTTTCTGGAAAACGATGGATTACAGTGTACCTCCCGCTAATGCAGAAGAGCATGTTGGTGCCATTTCTTTTCCTTTTCTCTTTTCATATTTTGGACTGCAATGGACTGATTTTATTAATTTGAATATAATTAAGTTTTGTATGATAAACATTCATTGAATGTTATGAAATGTTTCAATTGAACATTTATGTGTAGTTGGGTATTTAGTACAGGGAAGGTGAGTAGGTGTGGTTGATTAGGGGGAAGCGGGATACAATTTTCAGCATTGTGTGTTCATGTGGGTTGATGTGCTAGTGTTTTAGCGGAGAAGCTATGGTTCAACTGTTGATACTTATGGATTGCTGTTGAGCGAAAATACAGAAGCTATGCTACAGACTCCATTGCGTGCCAGTTGTTCGCCCCCTACATGGAAAGTGGCTTATCACAAGTTTTGCAGCCACAAACGTCATAGTGACCCCTTTAAGTTCAAAATCTATATTTATACTTTTAATAACTTCAGTTTATTTTAAATTATAGATTCGTCATCTCCATGGTTAGTTTTTAGACCCTTTGTTTGGTAAAAGGGTTATAAAAGCAATCAAAAGAACGTCTGGGTGTTGTGTTCCATTGCTGTGTGTCGTTGTGTTCACTGTGTGTGCCACTTGGATGGGTTTTTATATCAGTGTTTCCCAGCCCTGTTCCTGGAGGCACGCCACACAGCTGTAACCTTTTTCGGACGTCTCCCTTATCTGACCATATATTTCTGGGCCTGGAGTCTCTATTGACGAGTTGATTCGGTGGGTGCTTTGATTTGGAAAAGTTTCCAATTTATTTTAAACACAAATTCATGCATGAGAAACACCCATTTCACTTTCAGTACAGTTTGTGTAAAAAGTGGAGATCAGGATTGAGGATCAGTGGGTCAGTTGTTAAGGCTTAAATAGGATCATTTAAATAGTTTTCATTTCATTTTAAAATACGGATTTGTGCCTATATTGTTTTAAAAGAGAGAGCAACTGATTCAATGTGACTAATTCATGGCAAAGTTTCCATTGACATACTTAATTGTTTATGAAATTGTTAAAAATTGTACAATACTTCACGGACTGTTGTTTGTGCAATTGTCTATGTTCTGGTGTTATATTTGATTTCAGCTTTGGTCATTTCCCCTTTAACTTTTAATTGTTTTTGTTGTTTATTCTAGATTTCATGGAACAGATCGAGGAGATGAAGAACTGAGTGAAGGAGAGGAGAAAAATCATCATGTCCAAACTGGAGAAAAGTCATTTACGAGAGCCAAAATATTCTTGCCCTCAGACTGGAAAGACATTACCAAACAAAAAAAGTCTTAAACTTTCACATGAAGGGTTCATGGTGGAGAGAAGATGCACACATGTGATCAGTGTGGAAAGAGTTTCACATGGAAAGAACACCTTAAGGATCATATAAAAATCCACACTGGAGAGAAGCCCACACACGTGTGATAAATGCGGGAAGAGTTTCACACTAAAAGAAAACCTTAATAGACACATAAAAATGCAACACAGGAGAGAAACCACACACGTGTGATCAGTGTGGGAAGAGTTTTGCATATAACCAAAACCTTAAGATACACATGAGGATCCACACTGGGTAGAGAAAGCCACACACGTGTGATCAATGCGGAAAGAGTTTCACACGAAAAATAGCCTTAATGAACCACACAAAAAATCCACACGCGGAGAGAAACCACACACATGTGATCAGTGTGGGAAGAGTTTTGTATGTAATGGAAAACTTAAGATACACATGAGGATCCACACTGGAGAGAATGCCCCACACACGTGTGATCAATGCGGGAAGAGTTTCTCACTAAAAGATAACCTTAATAGACACATAAAAATTCCACACAGGAGAGGAAAACCACACACATGTGATCAGTGTGGGAACAGTTTTACATGTAACCGAAGCCTTAAGATACACATTGAGGATCCACAGTGGAGAGAAGCCACACACATGTGACCCCCCCCAATGCGTGGGGAAAGAGTTTTCACACGAAACAAGACCGCCTTAATGAACTCACAAAAAGCCACTCAGGTGAGAAACACCACACACGTGTGATCAATGTGGGAAAGAGTTTCACACGAAAAGAAAAACACCTAATGAAACACATGACAATCCAACACAGGAGACTCAGAAACCGCACACATGTGTGCTCAGTGTGGAAAGAGTTTAACACGAAAAAGACCGCCTTGTAATGAACACACAAAATCCACTCAGGTGGAGAAACCACACACGTGTGATTTCAATTGTGGAAAGAGTTTCACACGAAAAGACTTCACGCACACCTTAATGAACACATGACAATCCACATGGGAGAGAAACCGCACACACGGTGATCGAGTAGAGTGTGGAAAAAAGATCATGGAGTTGCACAAACACGAAAAGAACACACTTAATGAACACACAAAAATACACTCAGGAGAGAAAACCACACACATGTGATCAGTGTGGAAAAAAAAAGAGTTAATCACACAAAAATTTAAAAGACCACCTTAAGGATCAAATATAAAAATCCACTCAGGTGAGTAAAACTCCCAGCTCAGGTGAGTGAAACACATGTGATCAATGTGGAAAGAGTTTCACACGAAAAAGACCACCTTAGATTCACATGAAAACCCACACTGGAGAGAAGCTGTACTCTCTCGTGATCAGTTGTGGGAAGAGTTTTGAAAAAAAAGACCACCTTAAGGGACACCTGAAATCCACAACAGAGACGAGCCACATGCTTTCACACTCTTCATTCTCACTGTGATTAAACCAGAACCCGGGCTGTGACTGCAACTGTGACTGCGCGAATGCTCAGTTACCTTTCCTTTCTGTAATCACGTGCCGGATCTGTTACCCCGCTTTGTTCCGGGACACCACCTCACAAATTTTACAAATTAAACACTGGATTAAACCCGTGATCAATACAGTAAAAAGAAAGAGCATATATCTGAAGAAACATGTGAAAGTTTGTACTAAGGAGAAGCCTCACTGGCTACGTTTACAATGCACACTTTTTGGTTCAATCGGACTGAATTCATTACGATTGATGAATCTGATTGTTGTGTTTACATGAATTTGTTGGCTAAGGCTAAAAAAAAGTGATCGAGAGTTGGATGTGCGCGTTATATGTCACAAGCTTCAAATCGGAACAGATTTTTTTTTGAGATGCGCACACTGCAGAAATGGTGAAAGTGAAAGTGAAAAATGAAAGTGACATATAGATAATATAGAGTTCCTCACTGTTTGCACACATAATAACCACTCTCCTACATGGTTTCTTTATTTGTTTTTACCAGCAGAATTTTATATTTATCATGCAAAAAAAAAAAAGTCACTCCCAGCGCCCAAAACGGGTTGCCTGTGGATGAGTATCCAAAGCAAGATTGTCCTGCTCCACTTCACAGTTGCCGAGAAAAAAAAGAGTTTTATGATGACAAGACATGCATTTATACAATACTTACAATACAATACAAGGAAGAGACTCTCCTTCTGTGCGTCATATGTCATTATGTTATTTCTGCGTCATTGCACATGCACAGTCCTTTCAGTTTTGTGGTTCAATCCGATTGAGAGTTTACATGCACTCTCAATTGTATTAGAAGAGGAATAAACCACCCCCTTCAATCCGATCGAAATTTCATTCGGATCGAGCTCAATCGGATTGATTAAGGTGTTTATATGAACGTTTTTCAATCCGATTGAGCCAGCAATCTGATTACAAATGAATTATCTGGGTGCATGTAAACGTAGCCACGGATTTCCTTGTTTTATGTAAGAATGTGTTTAAGATTTGCTGATCTTGATTAAATGTCACATGAAAAAACTAAGGTGAGGACTTCCGGTGATGTCAAACTGGGGCCAAACTGCCGAGTCGCCATTAAATGTCTGGCCGGATGATACTGTACTGGAGCGGGGGGAGGCGCCGGTGAAATCGAAGAGACCGTCAGCTGGCTATGATCCTCCAAAAATTGCGTGAGGTTTAGGAGAGACAATTAATTCAGATCAGCTTAAACAAATTAAAGAGGACATTCAAAAATCCAATGACCGATTAGAAGAAGCCGAGGAACAAATTGTGGGTTTGGAGGAAAGATTGCAAAACACCGAAAACGTAATGGCGGAGGTTCTGAAACTTCAGACGCAGTTAAAAGAGAGAATAACAGACCAAGAAGGCCATTTGCGATGGAACAACATCAGGATCTATGGAGTCGCAGAAGGAGCTGAGGGCAACTCACCATCTATGATCACTTTTGTAGAGGACATGCTGAGGGAGAAACTTGAACTAGAAACATCTCTATCCCTTCAAATTGAGAGAGCACATCGTGCGTCACTCCACGGCCGCCAGAAAATGCACCACCAAGATCAATCGTGGGTAAACTTTTTCAGTGTAAAATGAAGGATGAAATTTTGAGAACCGCGTGGAGGAAGAAGGGTTTTAGTTTGGCATGACAAGAGAGTGAATATCGATCACGATTTATGCTTTCTGATGTTATTAGAAAGCGCAATAAACTGAAGCAAAGAAGCTACTGAAGGAGAAGAATATCAAGTTTCAAACCCCCTTCCCGGCCAGACTGCAGGTCTGTGTTTTTTCCAGATGCAACCCGGGTATACAAAACTGCGGAGAAGAAGCAACGAAGGATTTAGCTGACAGGGGATTTCCCATCACTGCAATTCAGCCCCTGGGACACTGATGGAGAGAATTCAAAGTTTCACTTGGCACACGGCTGGTCAGAAAGCAGAATGAGAGACAAGCCAAACTACAAAGAAAAGCTCCAATCTTTAGGACGGTAGCATGACCCCTATACCCCGAACATTGATTCTGTTGAGTTGGATTTGATAATTTGGTTTTGATTAGCGATGGATCTGTCAATTAGATGTTATTATTTTTTCTGTGTGAAATCACGTAAATGGGGCTAATCCACTCTAATAGTTTCTGATGTTAGTGTTTTCACCTATAGAAGGTGTGTAATAATGAATGTCGGAGTATAGCTGTCGAACTGATACATGTGCGCTAGGTGTATTGCCACTGTGATCAGTATGGGGGGCCCTTCCCTATGGGACTGTGAAGGTTTTCCCTCAGGGCCGTTCTCTTTCGGCCCACTCGAGGTCAGGAAAGAAACCTCTTTATTGGAAGTCTTTAAAGTTTTTGCTTTGTTAATAGTTCTTCGGTGTTTTAATTATGTTATGAGTGTTCAACTGCTGTTCACTGCAGGAACGGGAATGTCTGTTCACTCTATGAATCATAAGAATGGATGCAGGTTAAGTTGTGCGTTAATGGGTAAATATCAAGCGGCAACCTCCTGCTCTCTCTCGTGAAGCCAACAAGGAAGTGACTAAAACTAAAATTCATCCGCTTGAGGCTGGCTGCTAAAGGGAGTCAATCCCATAGACTCCCCATGTTAAAATGCCCAACTTTACAGCAGAAAAAAAAAGTTTATAGCCTGGTTCAAACAATTGTTTTTAGTCTATATAGCTAATTTTGCGCTTTATGACAACGGTGAGGGGGATGATTTTTTTTTTTATAACTCATCTGTTGTTTAAATTATACTAAGCCTTAAAGTTCTGCATAATTAAGGGCATGGTCACTTGAGTGACAGGTGGATTGCCACTTGTGTCAGCTGTGTAGATATGTGTGGGTGTGTTTTGAGAAAAGCTCCTGCCTTTTTGCCCATTTTTTCGATTATCCGGGAAAGTCGCGCGGTGACGCGCTGCCAAGATGGCGACGGCCCACTCTGCACACTTTGAGCTTCAAAAACACTCTTCAGGAGTCTATGGGGTGACGTCACGGACACTACGTCCATGTTTTTATACAGTCTATGGTAAATATGTTAAGTAATATTAAGGTGATATCTCTTAATGTGAATGGGGTTCTCAATCCAATTAAAAGAAGCAAAAAAGTTTCAAAAACAACTGAAAAAGATAAAGCCCAGATTGCTTTCTTACAAGAGACACATCTCTCACAGGTTGGAACACAGTAAACTGAATAGGTCAGGGCTTTAAACATGTTTTTTCATCATCTTAAAAATCTGGCCACAAGAGAGGAGTGACAATATTAATATCAAAACAAACAAACTATGAACATATATCTACTATCAAAGACAAAGAGGGTAGATATGTTATGATAACAGGAAATGTAGAGGGCTCCTTGGTTACTCTTCTCGGTGTACAGTTGTGGCCAAAAGTTTTGAGAATTACATAAATATTGGAAAATGGAAAAGTTGCTGCTTAAGTTTTTTTTAATAGCAATTTGCATATACTCCAGAATGTTATGAAGAGTGATCAGATGAATTGCATAGTCCTTCTTTGCCATGAAAATTAACTTAATCCCAAAAAAACCTTTCCACTGCATTTCATTGCTGTCATTAAAGGACCTGCTGAGATCATTTCAGTAATCATCTTGTTAACTCAGGTGAGAATGTTGACGAGCACAAGGCTGGAGATCATTATGTCAGGCTGATAGGGTTAGAATGGCAGACTTGACATGTTAAAAGGAGGGTGATGCTTGAAAAATCATTGTTCTTTCCATTGTTAACCATGGTGACCTGCAAAGAAACGCGTGCAGCCATCATTGCGGTGCATAAAAAATGGCTTCACAGGCAAAGATATTGTGGCTACTAAGATTGCACCCAAATCAACAATTTATAGGTTCATCAAGAACTTCAAGGAAAGAGGTTCAATTCTTGTAAAGAAGGCTTCAGGGCATCCAAGAAAGTCCAGCAAGCGCCGGGATCGTCTCCAAAAGAGGATTCAGCTGTGGGATCGGAGTGCCACCAGTGCAGAGCTTGCTCAGGAATGGCAGCATGCAGGTGTGAGCGCATCTGCACGCACAGTGAGGCGAAGACTTTTGTAAGATGGCCTGGTGTCAAGAAGGGCAGCAAAGAAGCCACTTCTCTCCAAAAAAAAACATCAGGGACAGATTGATCTTCTGCAGAAAGTATAGTGAATGGACTGCTGAGGACTGGGGCAAAAGTCATATTCTCCGATGAAGCCCCTTTCCGATTGTTTTGGGGCATCTGGAAAAAGGCTTGTCCGGAGAGGAAAAGGTGAGCGCTACCATCAGTCCTGTGTCATGCCAACAGTAAAGCATCCCTGACACCATTCATGTGTGGGGTTGCTTCTCATCCAAGGGAGTGGGCTCACTCACAATTCTGCCCAAAAACACAGCCATGAATAAAGAATGGTACCAAAAACACCCCTCCAACAGCAACTTCTTCCAACAACCCAACAACAGTTTGGTGAAGAACAATGCATTTTCCAGCACGATGGAGCACCGTGCCATAAGGCAAAAAGTGATAACTAAGTGGCTCGGGGACCAGAATGTTGAAATTTTGTGTCCATGGCCTGGAAACTCCCCAGATCTTAATCCCATTGAGAACTTGTGGTCAATCCTCAAGAGGCGGGTGGACAAACAAAAACCCACTAATTCTGACAAACTCCCAAGAAGTTATTATGAAAGAATGGGTTGCTATCAGTCAGGATTTGGCCCAGAAGTTGATTGAGAGCATGCCCAGTTCGAATTGCAGAGGTCCTGAAAAAAAGAAGGCCCAACACTGCAAATACTGACTCTTAGCATAAATGTCATGTAATTGTCGATAAAAGCATTTGAAACGTATGAAGTGCTTGTAATTATATTTCAGTACATCACAGAAACAACTGAAACAAAGATTTAAAAGCAGATCTAAAAACGAATATTTATGTAATTCTCAAAACTTTTGGCCGCGACTGTATATGCTCCTCCAGGGTCAGATTGGTCTTTTTATAAACATATATTTGATTTAATGGCTACTAATTCACAGGGTATTACAATTTGTGGAGGAGACTTTAATGTTAGGTTGAATCCAAGATTGGATTCTTCTGGGAGTGGTTCAATTCAATCCAAGTCTATAAGTATGAAAATTAATATGGTTATGAAAGAGCTAGGGATCATGGATGTGTGGAGAGATTGTAATCCTTCTAATCGTACTTACACCCATTTTTCTTCACCTCGATCTGTTTATTATAGAATTTATTATTTATTTATTGTTAGTAAAGACAGAAATAGGGTCAAGTGCTGCGAGAAACAATAGACCCCTTAAAAGTTTGTAAACATTGCAACGTCTCCGGGTGGGCGGGGCTTAGCTGGAGGCAAAAAGAGGCGCGGACGCAATGTTGACGAGCGTAAACTAGCACGTTTTAGGAGGGATTTATTAAACATGGATGCAGAAGAAGGTTCGGAACTGTCCGAATATGTACAGTCACTGACTCTGCGGGACCGTGACAAAAAAAATAATAATAAAAAAAGTGGGAGTTAGCATACATTTATCAATTAATTCAGTTGATCACTCAGTTCACTGACCAAACTGGTTATCTGACCAAAATATAATGACGAGTGGATAACATTACAATAGCCTAATTTATTTATTTTTAGCTAAGCCTGGTGTAGTTCTTGTATCTTGTTCTCATTGGAAACATTTTAACCAGGTTTTGGATATTTCCTAGACAACATATGAATTACTTTCGGGTTGTTTGGGGAATTTTGGTCAAGGCTTATTGTATAATGTAACCTATCGCTGGGCTAACTATGATTAGCAGTGTGGATTATTTTAAGAGACCATTCAAAGGATGGCACACACACATCTATCGCTGTATGTTTTTTTTAACATTTAAGCTAGCTAGTGCGCTGAAGGTTGGCGACTTTTCACCTATAAAACATAAACTTGCTGATTTGTACTAGATAAAACCAACACACCAGTACATATGCATAGATTATTTTACCTAATATGAAGTGTGCAATGCAAGCACGAGCATTATTTATGATCGTCTCTATCTAGTCTGTACGCTGTATTGCATTCAACCACAATTGTCTTCTTGATTTCTGTGGAGGGAATGTCGGCCGGGATCCGGTGAAACTTTAGTTTTGAATCAAAAGTGCTGTTCCTTCTATTCTGGCAGCCAAAAACACAACAAGTCGACATTTTAAAGTCAAAACCTCAAACTTTTAGCGCGCCTTCTATTAGTTCTTCCTTATGTTTTGCCTCCAGCTAGAGCGATGACGTCACAGTGACGTAGGCGATTAAGGGGTCTATAGATCTCTCTGATCATAGTCCTGTCTATTTGACTTTCAACTTGAATAGCAAAGCAAGGACTATGCTTTGGAGATTAAACTCTAGTATTTTAAATGGGCTTAAAGAACAGATGAAGACAGAAATTAACATGTACTTGGAAAATAAAGACAATGGGGAGGTTCCGCCACCTATGCTCTGGGATGCATGTAAAGCTGTGATGAGGGGGAAAATTATTGCAACCACTTCATTACTCAAAAACATTAGGCAGGAGAGACTTAATAAATAACAGCAACATCTAGAGGAGTTACAGAGACAACACATGAGGAATTTGGACTCCAAGGTGAAAAAAGATATTAAAAAGACACAGGAAGAAATTAATTATTTGTACATGCAAGAAATACAGAAAAAGTTTATATTTACTAAGCAGAAATATGAAGTGGGTGGCAAATCTACTAAACTCTTGGCTTATAGATTACGTAAACAACAGGCGGATAATTCGATCTACATGATTCGCAATCCTATTACCAAAAAAATAGAATATGGCTCAAATTAAATTCTTGAAAATTTTGAGATATTTTACAGAAATCTATACTCCCAGAAACAAACAGATTCAGATTCCCAGGGGACACAAATTCTGAAAGTAAACAAATCCCCAGGCCCCGATGGTTTCATCTCTGAATGGTATAAATCGCTTAGAAAATCATTGACCCCTATGTTACTGGCCACCTTCAATTGGATATTAAAAGGTGGGGTGGTCCCTCCCTCATGGAGGGAAGCAATAATTTTGGTTATACCGAAGGAAGGTAGAGATAAAACTGTGTGTGGAAATTTCAGACCTATCAGTGTCTTAAATGTTAATTACAAATTGTTTACGTCCATTCTGGCTAGAAGATTAGATACAGTTATTCTACGGGGCCATTGAATGCTTGAATCTGATTGGCTGATGAATGTTCTGAGGTGTGCAATTATTTTCTGGGAAACGCATGGCGAACGTAGTTCCAGGCAGCTCTCTTGACCGCATTACAGTTCCATATCACTTTGCATATAGTAAAGCTATAATAACGGTCACGCAGTTTGCACAAAAAGGTGTTGTCAGCGTTGCCCTGATGATTTTATCAGTTAGCCTACACAGTGTAGGAACTTAAAGGCTACACATGACATTTCTCACTAGCCTAATTCACTCAGTCTCTCTCTCTTTATGTGTCTCTGTCGCTCTAGCTCTCTTTCTAATAACCTTTATAATAACTGCATTAGAATGCTATCAACCTCTCAAGCCTCCGTTACTAGTTTAAAACGACGTTTTGGTACTAGCAAAAGAGGGATTGGATGAGATGCGGAAGAAATAGTCCTACTCACAATGGCGATTTAAGTACAAAAACCAGACGAATCCCTTTAAATAAATCATCGGATCGATGTTGAATTATTAGAAAAATAATGCACACCCGAGGTGTAACGGCCACTCCGCTTCCCGTCGTCAATCATTCCTTACTTATTCGGGAACTGATTCATTTAGACCAGACTGGGTTTGTAAGCCAAAGACAAACTCAAGATAATATTAGGCGTTCTGTACATATTATTAACCAAAAACAATGTCGAAGCTTTATTAGTAGGATTGGATGCTGAAAAGGCATTCGACTCCATTAGGTGGAAGTATCTTTTTATGGTTATGAATTGATTTGGGTTTCACAAATCTATTATTAAAGTTATACAAACATTATATGATAAACCATTAGCGAGAATTAAGGTGAATGGTAATCTTTCTAATTAGTTTACTCTAGAACGAGGAACACGTCAGGGCTGCCCAATTAGCCCTATTCTATTTGCCCTATTTATAGAGCCCCTTAACCCGTGGATTAGGCAAAATGACAAAATTATAGGTATAGATATAGAGAAATGTGTACACAAAGTAGCTGCCTTTGCAGATGATATTTTAGTTTACCTAAAGCAACCAACTCAGTCTTTTCCAGAATTGATGTCACTTCTTGAGACATATGCATCATTTTCAGGTTATAAGGTGAATATACAGAAAACCCAGGTTCTCACATTTAATTATAAGCCACCTGGATTCATTAGGAGTTTTTGTCGCAACTGGGAATCACTTTCAATGAAATATCTGGGAGTAATCTTATCAAAAGATATATCACAATTATTCCAAGTCAGTGTTGCTCCTCTAATTGCAAAAATTAAAGGTGATATATCAAGATGGAATCTTATCCCCTTTCTAAGCATGAGCTCCAGGGTCGAATCAGTCAAGATGAACATTCTACCAAGACTATTATATTTATTTCAGTCTCTACCAGTGAATATACCAATGCAGCATTTCTTAGAATGGGATAAATTATTTTCAAGATTTATTTGGAAAGGGAGGAAACCCAGAATTAGATTTTAAACACTTCAGCTTTCGAAGGGAAAGGGGGGAATGGCACTGCCTTGTTTCCGAGATTATTATCATGCTGCCCAGATTAAACCTTTGGTGTATTTATGTAATCCAATATATCAGTCTAGATGGAAGGAAATAGAAAGTGTTCTGGGACATCTCAAGATGTCCCAGTTCAGGCAGCTTTGGGAAATGTTGTACTGATAAATAGATTATTAACCACAGATAATCCTTGGTTAAATGTATCCTTAAACATTTGGAAGAAAGTAGTAAAATTATGCAATTTGAAAGATTCTATGATATTGTTGCGCTGGTGTGCCTACGACACAGAGTTTGTTCCCGAAAAAAAAACAGATAATAGGTTTAAAAGATGGTTTAACTGCCTATTGGACATTTATGAATAAAGGGAAACTGCAGTTTTCACATGCTTAAAGGAAATCATGGGCTAGAGAACCAAGGGCCCTATTTTAACGATCTAAACGCAAAGTGTAAAGCGCACGGCGCAGGTGCACTCAGGGCGTGTTCAAATCCACTTTTGCTATTTTAACGATGGAAAAACGGTTGGCGCGCCTGGGCGCATGGTCAAAACTATTCTCTTAATGAGTAATGGGTGTTTTTTGGGCGTAACGTGCAATAAACCAATCAGAGTCTCATCTTCCATTCCCTTTAAGAGCCGGTGGCGCTCGTGCCATGATGGATTTGCTATTTACACGGCAGAATTTGGCAAGCGCAAAGACAGAACGTGTCTCCGAGATGAAACAGAGCTGCTCGTGCACGAGCAAAAAGATAATTCTGATACATGTGATGACTATCCATTATGACATGTAGGCATTTTTATATTTAATTAGCCTACAAAAAATTTCTTATGCATTGCAATCCTTTAATTTTTAATATTTGGCATGTTTGTGTGCTGCTGTGCGTCCCTGTGTTTAATAAGCAGCGTGTACGCGCGTTGTGGACCCGCCTATACTAACATGCTCTTTAAATAAAAAAGAAAAAACATTGCGCCAGACTTTAGACCAGGCTTGAGTTGGTCTTTGGCGCAGTCTATTTTCAGCTCCTTAAAATAGCAATGCGCCAGCAATGCGCCTGAACACACTTCTTTTTTAGACCAGCACCGCCCATGGGCGCACAAATGGGCGCAAATGCATTTGCTTATTAAACGACGTGGCGCTGGACGGGAAAATGCGAATGGCGCCGGACTGAAACTAGCAAACACACTTGCACTGCGCCTTGTGTCGCATTGCGCTGGGTGTATGATAGGGCCCCAAGACTTTTTTATAGGTATCTCCAATTGCGTCACTATGTACAGCATGCTATAGGAGATGTATCAAGGAAAGAAGAAGATAGGTTATTCAAAAGTTTTTCTTCTAGTCTATCAATTAGATGTTTGTAAAAATGTGATCTCAAAGTTGTATAGTGGGATACAAGAAGCTAAGATGGTAGACACTTTATACATAAAGGAGAGATGGGAGCGGGAAGGCAGCATAAGTCTTTTCTTCGGTAGAGGAGTGGAAAAGAATATGCGAGTTACAATGGAAAACTACACATTCTCTGTTTTGGAGAGAGTTTGCGTGGAAAGGTGTTGCTAGGTTTTTTTCCACACCCGCTCAGATCACATTAGATCCAATTGTTGGCGAAAGTGTGGAGTTGACAAGGCAAACCATTTCCACATTTTCTGGAGCTGTATTTCTATTAAACAATATTTGTATGAAATACACAAATGTCTAGAAACTACTTTTAAGATTCAAATTCCTTTTCAGTTTTGTAGGTGATATACCTGGGTTTACCAGTGATTTTTCCAAACAAATACCTGTTCAGAATCCTAACCATAGCAAGTAAGTAAGCAATTACAAGAAAGTGGCTGCAACCAACTTTGCCTAATCTTGATGACTGGGTGGACATAGTACATGATATTTTTACAGTTGGATTGGATTGGATTGAGTGCATTTCCCCTATATGATCAGATTTTGTTTAGTAGAATAAAATACAGTCACTATTAAGTGACTTAGGGCAGACATTTGGTCTTGACTGTGTTCTGTAATTTAAATTTTTTAATTTCTTAAAGTTTGGTTATTTTTTGCTTTAGTATTTTCATATAGGGTTATATATAATGTACAGGATTTATCTGTGTGAAATGTATAAGAATATTTGGGTTCAAATATTAATGTAATTAATATTTTTTTGTGATTATTTAAGTGTCTTATATTGATAATGTCTGTATTTCCCTATATTGAATATTTGTTTGGATAATAAAAAAATAAAAAAATAAAAAACTAAGGTGAACGACCGTCATTCAGTGGCATCAGTTTAGTGATTCAATAGTTTCAGGTGAGAGTCAAGCTATGTGTGAACGTTTAAATGCCTCTACTTCTCTTGACCAGGTGCTGCTTAAGCCATTCAGGGTACTATTATCTTTAGGGACTAGGTTTGCTAGAGCAATATTTTTTGTATTGTCTTTCGATACTTTGGTTAAAGAGTCACTTTTGAAGTTTGACTTTATATGAAATACAGTGCATCACAGCCTTAGATTGACTTCATGATTGCAGCACCAAAACAGCACATTTTCAATAGAGAATCCTGCTGAAGATACGCACGGGATCTCCTGGTCTTTGCTTCTGAGTCTCCTATTGTCTTTTTAAACTTACACAAGAAAAGACAAATATGTGAGGAAGAACTAAAACTGCATTAGAGATATCACAATGGAGAGGATCCTCATAACCTTTCACACTTTGAAAATCAGTGGCAGTCTAGACCACAGTAACTCAGCTTTAATGAATGTTTTAAGTTGATTTTGAGACGGTAATATTTTATTGTGTTGTGATATTAAGCAATGAAAACATACTGCTCTTGCAGAACGTCATTGCATTTTATTAGTACTCCGGTTAAGACATCAGATTAACAATAGGGCTAAGTGGGGCTGAAGCGCCAGGGCCTGAGCAAGGAGGGGGCCCCTGATTGGTTGTGGAGTAGGTTGACTGGAGCGCCAATCAAGAAAACGCCTAACCACGCTCCTCAATTTCAACCAGCATAACAAAAAATGTTTCTGAAGACAATCACCTATTGCACCTTTTAAGTGGAGTTTTGGCGTAAATTCCATGTATTACCATTAGAGACTGAAACGTCAAATTTGAATTTGGTTTACCAATCAAATGCATTTATTCTGTATTTGACTTTTGAAAAAACTGTATGCGTATCTATCAGGTGATCGCTGCTGCGCTTGATATCCGCATTCACCTCCACTCTTCACTTCATTCTGATATAATCTGGAAATAATCTTTGATAAGTAAAAATGTCAGCTATTCTAAAACAAATGTAAGAGAGAGGCTCAAAAAAAGAAAAACGTAAAAGACAAACAGTAGATAAAACATAGTCAGTAAAGTCCCCTACTAAAGCTGATGGGGGAGTACAAGTTGTGGAACAGCAAGTGAACAGGGCTCATGGAGAAGATCAAAACACAGTGTCATCTTCCACACAGATTTTATGTTACTTTGATAAACATTTTGCACGTTGTGATGTCAAGTCAAGTCACCTTTATTTATATAGTGCTTTAAACAAAAAAGGTTGTCAAAGCAACTGAACAACATTAATTAGGAAAACAGAAATGACAGTTTAAGGCAGTTCATCATTGAATTCAGTGATGTCATCATTCAGCTCAGTTCAGTTTAAATAGTATCTGTGCAATCATTTACAATCAAGTCAACGATATCGCCTTAAATGAAGTGTCCCCAACTACAAGCAAGCCAGAGGCGACAGTGGCAGGAACCAAAACTCCATCTGTGACAGAATGGACAAAAACCTTGGGTGAAACCAAGCTCAGTCAGGGAGCCAGTTCTCCTCTGACCAGACGAAACCAGCAGTTCAATTCCAGGCTGCAGCAAAGTCAGATTTTGCAGAAGAATCATGTGTTTCCTGTGGTCTTGTCCTGGTGGTCGTCTGAGACAAGGTCTTTACAGGGGATCTGTATCTGGGGCTCATCTAGTTGTCCTGGTCTCAGCTGTATTTCCTGGATACGTACTGGATCCGGGTGACTGCAGTGACCTTCTGATTTGTATACAGACTGGATCTGGTGGCTATGGTGACCTCAGAATAAGGGAGAAACAGACTAATATTAGCGTAGATATCATTCTTCTTACAAAGTAGCAAGTACATTGGGTGTTATGGGAAATGTTCCCGATTCCGGTTTACCTAATTAATGCAGCCTAAAATCCTTTAACGGATTTGGATATTAGAAGTGTATTAGTGTGTTATGTGTAAGCCAGGTTAAAGAGATAGGTCTTTAATCTAGATTTAAACTGCAAGAGTATGTCTGCCTCCCGAAAAATGTAAGGTAGGTTATTCCAGAGTTTAGGCGCTAAATAGTAAAAGGATCTGCCGCCTGCAGTTGATTTTGATATTCTAAGTATTATCAAATTGCCAGAGTTTTGAGAATGCAGTGGACCTTTACGACTATAATGTAACAAGCGCTTGTTCAAATACTGAGGTGCTAAACCATTCAGGGTTTTATAAGTAATAAGCAAGATTTTAAAATCTATACAGTTTTTGATAGGGAGCCATTGCAGTGTTGACAGAACCGAGCTAATATGGTCATTCTTCCTGGTTCTAGTAAGAACTGCTGCATTTTGGACTAGCTGGAGTTTGTTTATTATGTGTACAGAACAACCACCCAATAAAGCATTACAATAATTTAACCTTGAGGTCATAAACGCATGGATTAACATGTCTGCATTTGACATTGAGAGCATAGGTCGTAATTTAGATATATATAAGGAAAGATTGCTATCAAATAGCACACCTAGGTTCCTAACTGATGACGAAGAATTGACAGAGCAGCCATCAAATCTTAGACAGCGTTCAAGGTTATTACATGCAGAGTGTTTAGGTCCTATAATTAATCCCTCAGAATTTAGCAGTAAGAAATTACTCGTCATCCAGTTTTTTATATCGACTATGCATTCCGTTAGTTTTTCAAATTGGTATGTCTCACCGGGCCGCAAAGAAATATAGAGCTGAGTATCATCAGCATAACTGGAAAGCTAACACCATGTTTCCTGATATCTCCCAAGGGTAACGTAAAGCGTGAAGAGTAACGGCCCTAGTACTGAGCCTTGAGGTACCCCATACTGCATTTGTGATCGATATGATACCTCTTCATTCACTGCTACAAATTGATGGCGGTCATATAAGTACGAATTAAACCATGCTAATGCACTTCCATTAATGCCAACAAAGTTTTCTAGTCTATGCAAAAGAATGTTGTGGTCAATAGTGTCGAACGCAGCACTAAGATCCAATAGCACTAATAGAGAGATACAACCACGATCAGATGATAAGAGCAGGTCATTTGTTACTCTGAGGAGAGCAGTCTCAGTACTATGATATGGTCTAAATCCTGACTGGAAATCCTCACAGATACCATTTTTCTCTAAGATGGAATATAATTGTGAGGATACTACCTTTTCTAGTATCTTGGACAGAAAAGGGAGATTTGAGATCAGTCTATAATTAACTAGTTATTTGGGGTCAAGTTGTGTTTTTTTGATGAGAGGATTTAATAACAGCCAGTTTGAAGGTTTTGGGGACATATCCTAATGACAATGAGGAATTAATAATAGTCAGAAGAGGACCTATGACTTCTGGAAGCACCTCTTTTAAGAGCTTAGATGGAATAGGGTCTAACATACATGTTGTTTGTTTAGATGATATAACAAGTTTATACAATTCTTCCTCTTCTATAGTAGAGAATGAGTGGAACTGTTCCTCATCGGATCTATATGTGCACTGTCTGATATGATACTGTAGCTGATGGCTGCATGGTTTACAATTTTATCTCTAATTGTATCGATCTTAGAAGTAAAGTAGTTCACAAAGTCATTACTGCTGTGGTGTTGGGAAATGTCAACACTTGTTGATGCTTTATCTTTTTTTCGTTAATTTAGCCACGGTATTGAATAAATACCTGGGGTTATGTTTTTTTTTTTTTTTCTAAAATAGAAGAAAAGTAATCAGATCTAGCAGTTTTTAATGCTTTTCTGTAGGATATGTTACTTTCCTGCCAAGCAATACGAAATATCTCTAGTTTTGTTTTCCTTCAGCTGCGCTCCATTTTCTGGGCTGAAGAACAGTCTCGCTGTGTTGTCTTCTGTTGTGTGGGCGTATTCAAGCCGCGCGCTTCAGTGAAACATTATCATCTCAAAAGCGCGTTCAGCGCGGGGGCGTGGTCGCATTAGAAGATAATGAAGGGAGACGTGAAAAACGGACATCGCGTTGTTTTCATATGGATTACTTTATCACAGAATATTTGTTTTCGGCAGCAGCACGATGGATTTTAGTTTAAAAGTAGACATGTCAGGCTTTCTATAGATATCTCTCTCCTGTCTCTGTGTTGAGTATTCACTGAGTTACAGTTCATTTTAATGACGCGTTTGTAAATGAAGATCAGCGCAGACCAAGGCTGCAGACAGCACACCTTGTTTGTTATCTTTATTTTATAAATGCACAAAGTTTTGTTGTTATTATGTCTGTATACAAAAAAAAGTAGACCCTTTACAGATTCGATTGATGTATTGCTCTTATCTGTACGATCAAAACTGAAAGTGTAATTTAAGTTATTTTCGGGGTTATCAAGAGAAAATGCCTCAAAACGCGTATACCCGTTAATCGACTTCAGAGGGTTAAGTTGTTTTTGAGATTACTGGGGTGGATGGAGTCCTTGGTGATTTTAAACCTCTCTGTTTTTGCAGCGTTTGAGGTAGATGTCCTTCAAACAAAAGGGGAGACCAGACCCTGAGATGCGCTCAGCTAAGCGCACAACTTGCTGCAGGGCTTTGCAGTCTTGACTGGAGCTGTTCCCATACCACACTGAGATACACTGAGTCAATACACTTTCTGTGGCCCCTGAATAGAAAGTTTTCAGGATTACTGGTGAAACCCTGAATTTCCTCAGCTGTCACAGATGGTACAGTCTTTGCCTGGCTTTATTAACCTATGTTTGAATGTGGGTAGTCCAAGTCAGGTCCTCGGAGATGTTTACACCAAGGTACTTGAAGCTGCTCACCCTCTCCACAGGGGTCCGCTGATCATAAGAGGAGTATAGGGCTGCTGCAGTCTCTTCCTGAAGTCAACAATCATCTCTTTAGTTTTATTCACATTCAGAGAGAGACAATTGTCCTGGCACCATGATGTTGGTTTTCTCTACCTCACCAAGTATGCGGTCTCATTATTGTTGTGAATGAGGCCCAGAACCACAGTATCATCAGCAAATTTGATAATAGATGTGGAGCTGTGGGAAGACACGCAGTCGTGTGTCGAGAGAGTAGAGCAGGGGACTCAGGACACAGCCCTGTGGGGCTCCGTTCAGGGTGATGGAGTTAGAGGTGATCTGGCCTACTTTAACCACTTGAGGTCTGCCGGTGAGGAAGTCCTGAATCCAGTGGCAGAGTGAATAATTCAGGCCGAGGTCTATGAGTTTAGAAGCTAGCTTTATGGGGACTATAGTATTGATAATTGAGCTATAGTCGATAAATAGCAGCCTTACATAGTCCTCGTTATTGCTGTCAATGTGCGTGAGAGAAGAGTGCAGGATGTGATAGATGGCATCATCAGTGGATCTGTTGAGGTGATAAGCAAACTGAAGAGGGTCTAAAGTATCTGGAATGGAGGAGTAAATGTTGTTTTTAACCAGTCCCTCAAAGACCTTCATGACTATTGATGTGAGGGCAACTGGACGATAGTCATTCAGACAAGAGGGTTTTATTGTTTCTTAGGCACACAGCGATGATGACAGATTTTTTAATGGAGGTGGGAACCACCAAGGTAGCAAGAGACTCATTAAAGATGGATGTAAACAAACCAGTAAGCTGATCAGCGCAGTAACACGACCAGAAATCCCGTCCCGCACCAGGGGTTCTTGAACAAGCCTTTGTTTATATTCCAGTTTGAGGAAAATGGCGGCATGATCTTTGTAGGCATACTTAATTAAACTGATAGTAGCAATGATCCAGTGTATTCCGTCCTCTGGTAGGACAGGAAACATGTTGATAAAAGTTCGGCATAACCTGCCTGAGGTTGGCTTTGTTAAAGTCCCCCAGTGATGATAATAGCAGCGTCAGGATGTTTGTTGATGTTGCCGCTGAGCGCATCGTGAAGATTAGACAAAGCCAAGCCGGTGTCTGCTAGTGGTGGGATGTAAACAGCAGTAACAATGATTGATGAAAACTCCCAGGGCAGATAGAATGGGCGGCAAATAATGGATACATTTTCCAGATGAGGCGAGCAGGATCATCCATCTTTTTCTCCAGAGACTGGACATTGGCAAGCAAAATGCTGGGTAGAAGGGGACTGAGAGCTCTTTTCCTCAGTCTGTTGCGAATCCCAACATGTTTCCTGCGGTGTTTCTTGATCCATCGCCTTGGGTGGTTATACAGGTGGCCATTGTTCATCTCTGGGTTCCGGAGAATCTCAGATGGCCACGATGGATTAGAGGATAAAGTGTCCTGAATCAGGTCAGTGAAGCGGTGTCCAATTTTCAGAAGTGTTTCTTTGTCATAAATGATCAGTGTAGACGTTATGTGTGTTAAAAGAGTAAGCAGAAGTAAGTAAAAAAGTAAATAAAAACACAACCTAAGCGGAGTGACCTGGACAGCGTCTGAACTGGCTTGCGCCATCTTGGACTCACGGTTTATAATGTAAATCAAACATCAGAAAGAAAATCACTCACTGTCCTTGACTGACTCACTTTAGTAAAATAAGTAGGAATAAATGTATATTGAATTTATACAGTGAAGACTATTGTCTGTTTGTACATTTACTATATAGAGATGTACCGAATTTTCTTGGCCGATACCCCTTTTTTTTCCCTAAAAGTTATAATTGACAGTATATACAAACAAAACTTTCATACAACACAAAGTTTCATTTAAAAAACACGAGTAAAGTCGGCGCCAATAGCCTTGCGGTTAGTGCGCCGACATATACAGCGCAACTGCGCTGACGGCGACCCGGGTTCGAGTCCCGGCTCGTGGTCCTTTGCCGATCCTGCTCCCCTCTCTCTTCACCAAACACTTTCCTGTCTACTCTACACTGTCCTTTCCAATAAAGGCATAAAAAGCCCATAAATAAATCTTAAAAAAAAAAAAAAAAACACGAGTAAAAAGTCAGTAATAAAATAAGAACAAATAAAAAAAATTGCAAACAAAAGCAAAAATAAATGCAATATAACAACCCTTGTGAAAAATAAGTGCACTTAAGTATACTTTTATTAAGTGTACTTATTGCAGAAATAATATACTTTAAAAGAACACATAAGTGTAAATTTAATAAAAATTTTGACGCTTAAATGCATTGTATTTGTAATTAACTTCAAATGTATGAAATTTTAAAGTGATATTAAATGCAATTAGTTGATTTTTTTAAAATCACTTAAGTGGGACTTTTTAGTACATCTTTATAAATTCTTTCATAATTGCTTCTAATGTCTTTAAAATATTGTGTATTTATTGTGTAAATGTAGTGTATTACTAATGTACTGACAAGCAATTCATGTAAACTAAAATACACTTTATTGTCAGTTAACAATACACTTAAGCGTGAATTAAATGTAATGTTTCTGACCACCTAAATGCATGTTATTTGTAATTGATTTAAAATATATTACAATTTAAAATTACATTAAATGCAATTAGTTGAACTTTTGAGTGATATTCTTGAACAATTTAAGTGGGACTTAGTATTAGTTTTTTTTCTTAGACTAGTATTTTTTATATGTACTTCTGAATAAGCAATTCATGTGAGCTAAAATATGCTTCAATGTAATTTCAATGTTTTAATTACCTAGATACAATCAACACAAACGCAAAATGGAAAACCCTTTACATTTATTGACAAAATCTATAAAACAAATACACAAAAAAAAGCTTTTTGTTGATGTACAAGAAAAACCCAACACTATACACAGTTACAACACTTTAACTCACTTATTAGAGTCTGGATAACAATGCAAAATCACTTATTTTCATACAAAAGTACCTAATCACACCATTATAGAAAACTCAGGGTTCTGCCCTGGCAGCTGTGTCGGTTTTGTCTTTGTTTAGTGTTTCTCTGTTTGTCCTGTGTCTGACCACATGGCTTTGTCTTTGTTTCTGTTGGTCATGTGCTCCCTTCTTCCTGCCCCCTTGTTTCACATTACCACACCCCCTCGTTTAGTCCTTGTTTGGTGCTTGTTAATTGATTGTTGTAACCTTGTGTTTGTGTGCTTTCCTTCCTATTTATTGTGCTCATTTCACTCATGTGTTTGCTGGTTCGTTTTGTGTTTAAGTTAGGGTTTGCTTTGCTCTCTAGCTGATCTTTACGAAATAGTTTTTTCCTTGTCTGTTAAGGTCTGGTATTTATTAGTTAAAGTTTATTTTGTCGCTGTTTTACTCTTAGTTTCAGTTTCTCTTTTTGTTCGGATCTCATTTTTAGTTTCTCTTGAGTTTGACTTGTTTCTTTCGAGTATGTATTTTTTTTCCCTTTTAAATTGTTATTTCCTTGATTAGTCTTGGCAGTTATTTCTAGAACTTTATTTTCTTTATTTGTTTTCTTTACCTTTAGTTTACTTTGGTTTGTCAGCTTTGGTCATTTCTCTAGCTCCCCTTTTACTTTGTTTCTAGGTCAGTGTATTCTTGTCTGCCTTTTTTGCTCTTTATTATTATTATTATTATTATTAGTTCTTTCTCTTGTCATTTATTGTCTTGAGTCTTGTCTGGTGTTTTGTCTTGTAGTCCTGTCTTGCCTCCTGCTTTTCTCCCTGGCCACTGGGTCTCTCCCCCGCCTGGAGGTCTGACGTGTGCGGCTTCACCTCCATAGCCAAGTGCCCTTGGTTCCTGGTGCCTGTGGTCTGGTCTCTAGTGCTGCCTCCTCCTTTACAGTCCTCCACTCGGTTGTCAACCAGGGCCCTTCTCGGCAGTCACAGAGTGTCAAGAGGTAGGGGTGAAAATGTTCCCCTAAGGATTGGGACACCACTACTATGCCGTCACACATCATCATACATCTTCTAGCTCCTACAATACAAACACACATATGCTGGTGTGCATTAGAGCCTTTAATTACCGTTCTGTATTAATGCGCTGCTTACTGACACACTGGCACATACGTGAAACTTCCATCTCTCTCTCTAATTGGCAATATGAGAAAAGGGTTTAGCGATTTCTAATTATTGGGGGGACTAGCCCCCCTCAATGTCTAAGGTGGTTATCGCCCTGATCAGACATGAAAATATGTTGTGGTACTATCGTGCAGTCTATAATTATATGACATTAGCAAATATTAACATTTTTTCAAACATTTCTTTGAGTAACATGACCGTTAATATGAACTTGTTAACTCGTTAAAATCTGTTACTGCCAAAAAAAAGCTTATATTTATGTGTCTTTTTGTTCGCTCAGGCAGCCATGTTGCTGAGATAATTCATACCCCTTCGTTTGAAGTGTGGTCCCGAAAAATCTTCGTTCACGAGTTCACACTTACATATAATTATCTGAAGTATGATAATGCGGATTTGGGGTGCTGTCCGGGGAAGGGCTCTGAGATTGGGATTGGGCCCCCCCCAAACCAAGAGTACCCCCTCCCCGTAAAAGTGTAAAATGAACTCGAAGTGAGGAGATGGGGTGAAAGGAGGGACCTACTGGCTGACAACCCCTGCTAATCAGTGGGCAAAGGGCAAATGTCTTGACCGATAGGGCCCATGAAGCCTCCAACTGGTGATCAAGACTTAGGACGACGGACGAGTTGGTCCTCTCGGTCTGGCAGATAAAAAGGCTTTGGGCTGATCAACAAGGAGGACTATTGGGACATCCGACGGGAGATCAAGATTCATGGCATCGGATGGATGAGTCTCGCTTGTGGGCGGCAAGTATAGAAGCCCAACCAGAATAACTCTCGCAGACGTCCGACGGGAGCACACACATCAGACAGGTAAGCCTTGCGGGGTGGGGAGAGAGAAAAGGAAAACCCAACTGGGAGGGCTCTCACGGCATCCGATGGGTTATCATACTCAGAACATCAAACAGGTAAGCCTCGCTAGGCGGGGGGAAAAGACATGAAGATAGTTGAGAGAGCTTTGAAACCTTTGGAGGGAAGTCGAGACTCATGGTTGTCGGACGGCCAGGCCAGGTCGACCATCAAGGACAGAAGGCTCTCGCCGAAGTCCGACGGGAGCAAACAGCATCGAACGTGTAAGCCTCGCTGACCGTAGAAATGGAAAAGGTAAGGTTGTCTAGATTCTCAACAACGTCCAATGGGAGCTCAACACTCACAGCATCGAACGGGTAAGCCTCTCCGGACGTAAGAATGAAAGTAAAGTTGTGTGGCCACAAGGCTCTTGGCCAGCATCCGACAGGAACTCAATACTCAGTGCATCGGATGGGTAAGCCTCACAGACTGTAGCATGGAAAAGGTAAGTTTGTGTGGCCGAGAGGCTCTCGCCAACATCCGATGGGAGCTCGATACTCACGGTTTTGGATGGGTAAGCCTCGATGACCATAGAATGGAAAAGGAGGCTCTCGCCGACATCCAACGGGAGCTCAATACTCACGTCATTGAATGGGTAAGCCTCGATGACCGTAGAATGAAAAAGTCAAGTTGTCTGGCCCGGAGGCTCTCGCCGACGTCCAACGGGAGTACACAGCATCAAACAGGTAAACCTCACTGGCCGTAGAATGGAAAAGGTAAGGTTGTCTAGCTGGGTGGCTCTCACAGACATCCAACGGGAGCTCGAGACTCACGGCATTAAATGGGTAAGCCTTCCCTGGCGTATGGGTGGCTCTTGGCCGGGAGGCTTTTCCGCCCAGCAATGGGAGCTCAATACAAAAAGTTGTGATGGCAGGAATAAATTAAATTGTAAAATATATTCAAAATAGGAAAGCATTTATTTTAAATAGTAAAAATATTTTTTGCTTAAAATTTAAAAATTAAATGACTGCTTTAGCCTGGTATTGACTGGTATTGTGTAATGTTGAAATATATCAAATGAAATCTAACTAGCACAAAGTATATTGTTTATGTGCTCTAAAAAAAACTACATTATTAACATATTGTGATGGTCTGCTGATACTAGTAGTACAGTAGAACATTTAGATGATGTAAATGAAACTTCATAGTGTTTCACCGTTCTGAGAAATTATAGTTTGGAAAAGGTCCAACTAGTAAAAATGCAAATCTAATACAAGTATGTAAATAAAAAAAAAGACTTACTCATGTTTATGATCTCTGCTGGATTAAGCGCTTCATTCTTTTTTCTGAGGAAATTCAAAACTCAAATCCTAAATTAATCCTCAGCGCATCTTCTTGGGGTGAATTATGTCTTATTCCTCTCGTCGCGAAGCAAACAGTAAAATACAAAAACTTGAAGAACAGTCTCACTGCTTTGTTTTCTGTATGGGCATTTACAAGCCGCGAGCTTAAAGTGAAACATTATAATCTCAATAACGCACTCACGTGGGCGTGGTCGAATTAGATATAATGAAGGGAGATGTGAAAGACGGACATTGCGTTGTTTTCATATGGATTACTTTATCACAGAATACTTGTTTTTGGTAGCACTTGCTTATTTTAAAAGTAGACATGTCAAGCTTTCTATAGATATATCTCTCATGTCTCTTCGTTGAGTATTCACTGAGTTACAGTTCATTTTAATGACGCGTTTCTAAATGAAGATCACCGCAAACCAAGGCTGCAGACAGCGCACCTTGTTTGTTTTCTTTATTTCATAAATGCACAAAAGTTTTGTTGTTATTATGTGTGTATACAAATAAAAGTAAACTCTTTACAGATTCGATTGATGTATTGCTCTTATCTGTATTATCAAAACTGAAAGTGTAATTTAAGTTCTTTTTGGGATTATCAGGAGAAAATGCCTCATAACGCGTATACGCGGGGATCGACTCCAGAGGGTTAATGCACTGAACAGCTGCTTCGTTGTCTAAGATATTTTTAGATGCCCATTCTTTCCCCCATAGGAAGGCTGCTACTACGAGGGGATAGAGCTCAAAAAGAGCTGAGGACTGAGGTGAGTCCTGCAGCTGGGGAGGCCATGTAGATGCAAACCAACATCCTTGGTAAAAACCTCCGAAGCCAATTGAGGGAGCTGCGTCTGTAAATAGTTGTATGTCGACGGGAGACTAAACAAGATTGTTGTAGAAAAGGGAAAGGGAACATTACCCATAACTTAAGTTTGTTGCGGCATGCATGAGATAAGGGGATGATGTCCTTGAGCATGAACCGAAAACGCGAGTGAGAGGAGATGCGAGATGAAAGGGCAACCTTGGGGAATGATGCGCATTGCGAAGTTTAAGTGCCTGAGCAGAGAAAGGAGTTTGTGTTTAGAACAGCTTGGGCTGCCGAGTAAGGTAGAGTAGATGAGAGGATTATTCTATCAGTCTTCTCCTTGGGCAGGGAGTCTAGGATGATGCAGAGGAACTCGATGGATGTAGCGGGAGCCATGGTTTTTTCCTGAGTGATGGGGATCCCAAGCTCGGAAAAAACTTTATGGAATGTGAGGATGTGGGTGGCTTGGATTGCGTTGGGAGGTGAAATGACCAGAAAGTCGTCTTGGAGGTGGACGAGGTTGGAAATTGCTTAATTATTAGACAAGATCCAGCAAATGGCTTCAGATAAGGTATCGAAAATTTTGAGGCTGCTTTTGCATCCAAAGGTTAAACGGATGGCGAAATAGTATTTCCAGAGCCATCGTATCCCAAACAAGTGCCAAGAGTCCGGATGAATAGGCATCACTTTGAAGGCTGAAGTGATGTCTTTTTTTTGCGAGCCAAGCTCCTCTACCTGCAATTTTAACAAATTTGACTGCCTGATCTATGTCTTGGTATTGGTATCTTGGAAAATTTGTTAAGAGGGATCAAGCTATTAATGCTTGGGACCAAGGAATAATGTGGTGATGACAGATTGATTATTAAGCATTTCTTACCTGAAAATTTTCTAGTAGCCTCTCCGATGGGGCTGACGTGAAATGTTTCGAAGGGGGGGTTATTGAAAGGGCCGATCATAAAACCTTGCTTGACTTTTTTTGACTTTTTTAATTAGGTTGGCTACAACATTGGACTCTGCATGGGCAGACTGAAGATTGTGCGCTTTCCCAAAACGTTGTCTGCTATATTCGACGCCAGGGTTAAAACCGTGTCTGAGGCCAGACAGGAGATAATTAGTAAATTCTTTGTCTGGATGGTAAGGGAGTTCGATGGTCATGTGATAAATATTCATAGGAGTCGATAGGTAAGTTTTGGATTTTTTATTCACAGCTTTGTACACTGGGCAAACAATGCGGGCATGAGCTCTGCCACAGAATCTGCAGATGTGCAGGTAGGGGCAGCTCTGTCTGGGGCATCTCCCATTGTTGAAAGAGATGCATGGCTGCCTGTTATCTGCTTCTGGTGGGGCTGTTTGCTCTGGACCCGAATTTACTGCAGTCGTGGATCTTGGGACGTAGCTGGTGGATTTCACCGAGGATGTATCAGGGCATGGTGGTGGATTTGTGTGCAAATCATGTTGGAGTGGGCGACTGACCTACAAACTGCTGTAGCGAATCAGCTCAAAGGGGAAATATGAATAATCAATAATTATTTAATTATAAATATTTAGACCCGCTGCAAGTTTTTACTTGACCTCTCAGTGTCAACTGTCTGTCAATTCTAAGAACGTTAATTTCCTGGTTAAGGAAAATAACTTTCTTACTGTACAATACTACTCGGAGCATGTAGCAAAAATCTGCATGATTAGGGACTTCAGTTATGAGCAAACAATGAACAACCTCAAGTGTGATACAAGTAAGACTTTATTAACTACATAAACACTTAAAGTAGTCTGACATACACACACACACACATACAGTTGGCATAGGAAAAAGGGTTAAAGCTTAAGCAGTAAAGAGATAAGAAATAAAGACATGAAGCTATGATACAATTTGATATTCAGCAGATCTACAGCCTGAAGGAAACATCAGTTTCTTAGTTCAAACACACCTTTGTAAAAGGTGCATATGATACCTAATGTATCAGTTAATAAGACTAAGTTTGATACTTGCAAGTCTTGCCTGTTTGATAAAGAGTCCTGATACACTTTGGGGCTCCAGTTGGTATCTGCTGAAGTGAATCGATGAGACCAGTTTGAATCAGAGGATCTTGATGAATGAATAGTCAAGGCCGAAGCCTGGCACAAGCTTAGCGTGGTTTTTTAAGGCTCTTAGCTCAGCATCTTCTCCTGGAATTCCTGAATCTAAATGGATGATGTCACATCCTCTGGATTTAAGTGAGCCAATGAGGAATGTTACCTTTTGGAGGGAAGTTTTACAACTCTTTGTTCCTAGTATGTTGTCTTGCATATGAAATTAGATTGGGGGGTTCAAGAGAAGAATCTAAAACTAATGTGTTGCATAGGCATCAACATATAATATACACTCTCATTTAGATCATGAAAATACAAACTCATAGATACCAAACAACATATAGATGAGGTTATATTAACTAGTGATCCATCATAAGCATGTATAAAACATAAACAATACACAATATACAAGAACAGTAACAGTATACACAATGCCCTGAAATATATGTGAATTAATTCAAAGAAAGATTTTTCTATAAATTATTTAAAGAAGAGTCCCTTTTTATGTGCATTATGTGTCTGTTTTTTAGAGATTTGAGTTAAGAGTTGCTTAGCCACATTCCTGGGCATCGTAAACCTAGTGTTATCAAATAGTGTGCCTATGGTTGCTATGGAACCAGAGGCCTGTTCTGTCCTTTTTGAGGTGATAGTTTCCTTTTGGGGGAAGGGTCCATAGACCCTTTGGTTAGATGAGGAGGCGTTAGATATTATTTGTTAAATGTAACAAATAGTTGTGTGTCTGATTGGTCCAAATGCTACACTGCACAGGAAATGTTCCTGCAGCCTAAAAATACCCGGCTGTGGAGGTCTGGATCTAGTGTGCCCCAGTAAGGGCACTGATTCCATTGGGCGACTCAAACTGCACATTTTGCAGAAAAAAGCTTGAGGTATGTGTAAAAATGCCCCCCTCCATAGGACAGTGCGAGCTCAGCTATAATTAGGGGTGGGTGATATGACCAAAATCTTATATCACAATATGAGAAATTTATATCTCGATAACGATATATATCTTGACATAGTTATTTTTTCTTTTAATAAGGTTTTTTATGATATTAAGATTTGATACAATAGAGTTTTCATAATTCTTGTCAACAATGTCAATATCAAACTAATACAAGAAATAATAATAATAATAATAATAAAAAACTCACGCTCATTGGAGATACATAAACAGTCAGTGATGAAATAAGAACAAGGAACTAATTACAAGCAATAGGTCAAAAACTAAAATAAATAAGAAATACATTGTGTAAATGAATTAGTCTTCACTATGTAAGTTATATCCATATATCTATCTATCTATCTATCTATGTATATATATATATATATATGTGCTGTATATATGCATAAGCATTAGCATTATTTATTTATTTATTTTCTTCTTATTCTAGTTGCAAAAGTGATTTAGGGCCAAGCGCTTGTTTGGGCTGCAGCCTCGGAGCTAGAGGGGGCCTGTGTTGGGCGGCCATTGCGGCCAAGCACTTCCTTGGGCTGTTGGCCCCGAACTGCAGGTGCCCCGAACGGGTTGCAGCGATGGGACTGGGTAGAAGGATTCGCCTTCAGATAAGGAGGTTTGTTTTTCTGACATGGTTGGAACAAGGGAACCAGGATGCTGGATGCTGATAAACCGTCAATGGATAGAGGTAATTCAGCTGTATTTATACTATGGTGTTGATTAACTTGATTGTGCTCCACCGGTGTTTGATTAGGCTAAGTATTTGAAGCACTCCTCCCAAACCTTGTTAATAAAACATCATATCGAGAAAGGGGAGGGGCTAAGAGGTAGAATTGGGATTGGGCTTAAAATGTAATTATGTAATTATTAGAATTTAATGTAATTTTGAGCTTTTTCAACTGAAAGAAGCTTACTCCAGCATTAGTGAATGCAAGGTTGTCTAAATAAATAAATAAATTCATTATAATTTAAAAAAGAACTCCAAATAAACTTGCTGGGAAGTGCTTTTGTCAGTGCCAGTCCCAGAAACTTTCCATCAGCAGTAAACTTCAAAAGTTATGAAGCTGCACACTATTTCTCCATAGTATGTGTGAACAGAAATGTTCCAAAGAGACAGGAAAGTCTGAAAAAAAAATCCTTGAGGAAAGAAAGAACAACTGTTATAAAACATATCCAGTCATTATAAATGGTTCAGCTGAGTGAAAGCAATAGACACAGTTGCAGTCCAATGTTTATATACACCTTGCAGTATCTGCAAAATGTTAAGAATTTAAGCAGTAAGAGGGTAGAGAGATAGTTTTGCAATTTCTGCTCTGATGAAGCAGCTTATTCTGCAAAGTGTTATGTAAACTTTTGACCACATCTGCATCACCTAATAGGTGAATTACCTCAATCATCCAGGCAACATTGTAGTAAAATACTCGGAGTTGTTCCATCAGATTTCTACAAAACAGCAGATTTGCTTATCAAACCATCTTCACTGACACTGGGCTTTAAAAATAGCTCACACATTTTTACATACTTTTTTTATTCCTACTTTACAGTGAATAAAACATAACTTTATCAATTACCCAAATGTAGACACATTTCCCAAAATCTATGAAAATGGAGAAAGGCACCTTTTTTCCCCTCATCTTGCCTTGCAAGCTTCTCTCACACATCTTCATGAAGGATGTTCCTGTATTGACCACTGCTGGCACAGAAAAGCTACTGTCGTCACCTTCTTCTTCTGGTTTGTTACCTGTAAAAAAAAATTATGATTAGAGGGGGATCTGTAAATGCACAGGTGGGAATATATTACTTGCAAATGGAAAAGATTTAAAGCATTTAAAATCCACAGGGATACTGACTTAATATAGCACTTTTATCTTGTCATGTGTGATCAGGGTGAGCTGATTGGGCAACAATTGATTAAAAACTTCTAACATCACCTAACATCTAACATCGAGTTATCTGTCCTGACATAACAATTTGACCACAAATGGCTACGGGTCGGGCGCTGCAAGTCCTGGTGGCACAGGTGTCGGAGGTTACTGCCCAGCTCTAACGTTTAAGAACAGACATCAACGGAGCGCCCACTGTGCCTACCCTGCCGTCTGTTTCCCCTTCTGCAGCGCCTTTGGAACATCACGTTGAGCCTTGTCTTCCACCTCCTGCTCAGTATGCTGGTGAGCCACATTTATGTCGAGCTTTCATTACTAAGTGCTCGTTGTTTTTCACTATTCAACCCATATCTTTCCCTATGGAGCAATCCAAAGTGGCGTTGATGATCACGTTACTTTCTGGACACGCTGCACTATGGGGAACAGCGGTGTTGGAGAGCAAATCACCATGCTGCGCCCCGTTCCAGTCATTCTCAGAAGAACTCAAAAGAATGTTTGATCGATCCATTTCGGGAGTGAGGCAGCTCGGAGATTGACAGACGTGCAACAGGGTAATTGTTCAGTTACTGATTATTCCATTGATTTCCGCACTCTAGCAGCAGAGACTGGATGGAACGAAGAGGGCACAGTGGGACCACTTCCTGCATGGGGTGGCTGACCGTGTCCAACGGGAGATCGTCGGGCTGGATTTACCCACTACATTGAATGGACTGATCGAGTTGGCAATTAGAGTGGACAGCCGTCTGCAATGTCGTGATCAACAAAGACGTGCAGTTCGTATCCAGAGGTGGAGCTCGCCAGTGACACGGTCAGTCCTGTTTCAGATCTTGAACCCATGCAGGTGGGCAGAACCCGGCTGACCAGGGAGGAGAGGACTCATCGATGGACAACGGGTTATGCCTGCACAGTGGAGCAAGCAAACATTTTGTTACAGGTTGTCCGGTAAAAGCCAGAGCCCGTCAGTAGACGTGAAGTTATTGACGGGTGGAGTATCCTTTGAGAAATCCTCTACAGCTACTCTCCTTCCGGTCAGACTACAGTGGGCCAACACCCTTCCATAACTGCCAATGCTTTGGTGGACTCGGGAGCGGAGGGCAGTTTCATCGACACTTCAATGGCTGCCCAGTTACTCATCCCAGTGGTATCACTTCCTCAGCCGATCTCCGTCCAAGCACTCAGCGGACAGGTTATGCCGTCAGTGACCCAGAGTACCCATCAAGCTTATCACCTCCAGTAACCACACAGAGGAGATTAGACTGTTACTGATCAATTCCCCTCTGGCTCCTGTGGTGTTTGGGTCATCCCTGGTTGTCACGGCACAATCCCCATATAGACTGGCAACAGAACACTATTCGTGCTTGGAGCAGTTTTTGTCATGCGTCTTGTTTGGTGTCTGCTTGTTCCTCTGTGTTGTGTTCTGTGTTTCAGGAGGATTCCATGGACCTGTCTAACTTGCCCAAGGAGTACCTGAACCTGAAGGAAGTGTTCAGTAAGTCTTGAGCTACCTCTCTTCCTCCACATCGTCCCTATGACTGTGCCATAGACTTATTTCTGGGTGGTCAACTTCTGTCCTCCGTTACACACTCTACCGGACCGGTGAATCTTGTCACGTCTGGCGAAAATGTTTCTGATTCTTTGGCAGCCAAGATCATCCGCCCTTCCTCATCTCCTGCGGGCGCAGGATTTTTCTTCGTGGGTAAGAAGGACGGTTCCCTGCGACCTTGCATTGACTATAGGGGGCTGAATAACATCACGGCAAAGAATACGTATCCTTTGCTGCTGATGTCTTAAGCTTTCAAGCGGTTGCAGGGAGCTTCCTTTTTTATGAAGTTGGACCTCCGCAACGCTTATCATTGGTTTGTATCAGGGAGGGGGATGAATGGAAGATTGCTTTTAATACCCCCAGGGCACACTTTGAATATTTGGTCATCCCTTTCCAATGCTCCTGCGGTCTTCCAAGCACTCATCAACGATGTACTGAGAGTCATTCGAAATTACAGCCAGCTGGCCGCGCCTCTAACTGCCTTGACCTCCACCAGGGTGACGTTCAGGTGGTCTAGTGCAGCTGAAGCTGCATTTTCTAACCCAAAAAAGCCGCTTTGTTTTGGCTCCCATTCTGGTGACCCCTGATCCCTCACGTCAGTTTGTGGTGGAGGTCGATGCTTCAGAGGTGGGGGCCGGAGCGGTTCTCTCCCAGCGTTCTTCCGCGGATGGGAAGGTGCACCCTTGCACATATTTTTCCCACCGTTTGACTCCCACCGAACGCAACTACGATATTCCCAGCTAGCAATGACATGTGGGGCCCAGATGAGGGCTTCATGGGCGGCAAATGTGGGCCCCATTATGGGCTTGCACCCAGGATCCACATTGGGGCAAGCCGTGGAAGCCCAGACGTACTAAAAGTGGGACCTGTAAGGGTACTGACCCGTGCACATGAAGGGGAATGCAGACCGTTCGTGTATGCGCACTTGATAACTTTGGGAGGTGCAATTTGGGACCTGTAAGGGTACTGACCCGTGCACATGAAGGGGAATGCAGACCGTTCTAGGCAGCTAGCTGCCGTACCGACTGTCCATACAAATAGGTCAAATTCATAGGCCTACTCACTTGCATTCACCTAAATTCAATCGTAAACACACAAACAGCTCACAGCTAGGTTTGAATGTTGGAGACAAACAGGCAGGGGTTGAATAGTTTGAAACATTTTTTGCATGATGGTGTCTTCCCGCCCCTGGCCACGACGGTTACAGCATGCTAGGGCAAGCCCTCCTGCAACGGATTGCATCGGAAAGGCTCTGAAAATTACTAAATATGGCCTTACATTGGAGTAAATGTTAGCCTTCAGCCCTGGACCGATTTTCAGTCTGATTAAAATGCCCCATAAATTGACATAAGGATAAAACCTACAATTTGTGGAACTCAAGTAGGCCTAGGATAGGGCTGGACGATATGGCCAAAACTTGAGCGCATTAAGGCCCAGGCCGATCGCCACCGGCCAAAGCCTCCCGAATACGTGGTTGGTCAAAAAGCGTGGCTTTCTACCTAGAACATTCCTCTCCGCACCGTTTGTAATAAGCTTGCTCCTAAATTCATTGGCCCGTTTACTGTCACTAAAATCCTTAGTCCAGTGGCAGTCCGCCTCAAACTTCTTCTGGCGTACAGGAGAATTCATCTGGTTTTTCATGTATCCAAAATTAAGCCTGTTTTTCGTTCTCTCCATTAACCCGCCCTGCTCAGTGGAAAGTGAGGTGATAGTATTTACAATATTTACAGGAAAATAAGGTAAACAACATAACAATGACAAAACAAAAATAAAGGGTAGGAAGGGGGAGCACGAGAGGTGCCAAATAAAATAAATAAATAAAACAAACAGAGCTAGCTAAGTTTTTAACCTGAAGATCGGTGACCAAGCTTTCACTATGTTGTGTTTCTCAATAGAGCGGGTGAGGTAGTCAGCCACCAGTGACTTGTCCACCTTAGCCAAACACTTTGATGCTGTCTCAAAAACTTTGTGGGACAGGTCACTGGCTTGAGTTGGTATCTGAAATACAGATGAATTATTGATTTTCACATGATATAGCTATTAATAGACATACATATTGGATGGGGTAATGAGGGTTAACTTGCTTTGTGTGAAGCCCGGTTTAAGTAATTTGAGGTACTGAAGATAGACTTGCCCGATGAGGAGAGAAAAAAAAAAAAAAACATTATTTTCCCTCCACATCCTGTCTTGTCCTCTTGTCTCTTTTAGTGGAGAGGGAATTCTGGCCTCACGTGAGTGTAATAAAGCTCAAACCACTGTTGGCAGAGAAAAATAGGAATAATCAATCAATTTATGCATTCAAGCACTTTATAATTATTAAGGTTAATGGTGACAAAAGTAACAGGTAAATTGTATAATACAGTGGACAAACAGACTAACACTCACCTTCATGTGCTCAACCACACATGGTCGCTGGAGATGCTTCAGGATCACCATAGCTTCCAGGTAATAAAGGACCAAAGAGCACTCAGACTTGGTCAGTTTGACCAGTGGCTGTGAGTACACCTTGCTGAGGACGACCAAGAACTCCTTCTTGGCTCTGTGCAGCACAGCCCAGCAGTCCTGCGGTCTACCTTGCAGTGGCTGGGTCAGCAGGTCATGTCTATGACAACCAAGATAAAATATATTAACACATCACAGTATTTCTTTGTTGTTTTTGTTCAGTATCTTCACAGCATTTGATCAAATACCCCCTACCAGGAGCACACAAAGGAAATGCAGATGTGCCCTGGCCACTTCTTTTGTTTTGCTTAGTTCAAAAACAATTGATTGTACCTTTTTTGAATGCTCTCCTTGTTCACCAGCTTGGTGCAGTCCTTCTTTTGTGCTGTAATGAACTCTAGGAAGAGGGGCCAAGCTGGTAGCTTAGTATAAAAAACTACAAATAAGTTATTACATACACTTGATGCTGGTTTGGAGTGAGATTTGAGTAAAAACTTACAATTAATTTTATAAAAAATTCTTAGCTTGGTGCTAATGTTAGCTCTAATGCACCTGTTACCCTATAATATGCACAATAATTATGATCCATGAATGACCATTTAAAATATAACATTTTCTAATAAGCTTATTATTTATATTACAATAAGTGTAGTATTTAGGGTTAAAATAGAGAAAATGTTTTTAAATTTCAGTGCAAAGAGGCAAATTAGAGGCATTTGGTGGCCAGAAAGATAATATTCATATGTAATGCAATTGTTTAACCTCTAGATGGTCTCATTGATGTTTAATAAGTACATGTATTTAGCTCTACTCTAGTTGCTCAAAACAGAATTGCTGGTCATAACTGCTTATATTTTAGGTTTTGCTTTTTAATGTACTTTTAGACATTATGAATTTTTTTTTAATGTTACATTTAAAAAGGTTCATTACTGACAAGCAAATTAGGAATTTAACCCAATGAAGAAGTTTAAATTCTTTTTACGAAACATAATAAATATTAAAAACAACAGAGTTATGTTGCAACTCTGGTACAGCGATATGCAGTGGGATATACATGTGAAAGATGTTGCATTATTTGTCTACCAGATAATACCTGAATGACAAGATGAATCTAGTCTCTTAAAATCCTGTCAAAGCTTTGTTCATTGAGCAATAAAATGTCTTCATTCGCACCCCAGCTCTGCTCTCTCACATCTGCAAAATACAAGTACACAAGTGAGTTTTGCAACAGGAATACTGCAAAAGGAGTACCAAAAGTCAAAGCGCTAGGATTTGAACTTATACAGCCAGATCTGAGAGGTTGTAAGTGCCAACTTGACGTTGTGCAGCGAAATTGTAGTGGAAAAGTAAATATGTCATAAACATTTGTCATTTTCTTTGTGTGAATGTCATTTTACACATTTGTAACTATTAATCTACAACTTTCAATTCAAAACACGGGTGTTTTGATCATTGTCTGTGTGTGAAAATTGAAAGATTAAGCTTTTCACATCAGAGCTGTGAGTGTAAATTTCAACTTACAAATACAAATATTAATGTAACAAGTTCTCACATTCAGATTTTCAACTTCTCGAGTTTAGCTACTGATTTACCTCCATACTTTTAGTGTCATTTAGGAGCATATATATATGGAAAGGCAGTTTCTGAGCCATTCTGTGGACGTAAGGACATATTCTGTGAAGATCAGAGAGGTTAAAAGGTCTCCTAAGGAATTTCAGTCTGGTTCTTGTCCTCGAGGTGAGGGAAACCACCCAATGCAGTCTCTACTAATGATTTTCCTCATGCGATGGTCATGATATGCTGTGACTTTGACCATTAACCTTGCTTTCTTGTTCTTTTGTGTTAATGTTAACGAACATCCTCGTGTTTCAACCATGTTCTTGATAGAATCTTAAATGGTCTGATTGCGTCTGATACCCTACATGGTACATACTATGGGTCTTGTTGTCCTTTGTAGTCTGCTGTATGAGCTTGTCCAGTTTTGTCAATGCCTTTTTCAGATACTGACAATACTAAGTCATCTCTTCACAATTACTTTTTCCTCTTTCATACGCTTCACCAGCATGACCTGACCAAATCAAAACCCTTGCACACATTCAACTGTACATCTGGCGAAGTGTTCTTCATTATGCGACTCGTGGGCCTGATTAATAATATAGAACAGTAAGGATAATTTATATGAGTATTATAGTTTTTTTTCTTGTGCTTTCCAGGGCAGTATTAGGGCAGTAGCTAAGGCTCTTATGCATGCTACAATTTTTGCTCACATGTCTTATTGTTTGACATGTTGGGGTCAAGCTGGTGATACTGTTATTAAACCTTTAAAATCTCTATATAAACAGGCCTTAAAAATGTTAGATAAAAACCCAATCATTTTCATTCTTGTAGGATCATAGAGAAACATAAGTTTTTAAATTCTGATAATTTTAGACTTTATTCAAGTTTGTGTATGGTTCAGAAAATCCTAAACGGTCTGGCTCCTTCTGTATTACGTGACTTTATTCATCTTCATGGTGAAACTTCTGTGAGATCTACCAGACTATCATCTATGAGTAATTGTCTGGTTCCCTTTCGTCGCTCTGCATTTGGACTATCATCTTTCGCAGTGAAAGCCAATAATTAGTGGAATGCCCTACCAGAGGACATAAAAGGGTGTAATGCTCATGGTCTTTTTAAATTGAAGTTAAAATCTTTTTTAAAATTGAACCAATTATGTAATCATTGAGATTGTGGTAATTAAATTGATTGACTGATTTATTTATTATTTATTTATGGCCCTGACAGTATGTGTGTATGTATGTATGTATTGTATGTGAACATAGGTACTGTTTGTGTAATGTTATGTTAGTGTTGACCTGCAGGGGGGACTACAGATGAAAAATAGCCCTTGGCTAAATCCGGTACAATACATGAAATGGAAATTTTATGTTAAAAATTGTGCATGGTCCCTTATAAAAAAAAAAAAAAAAAAAAAAAAAAATTATATATATATATATATATATATATATATATATATATATATATATATATATATATATGTATATATATATATACGCTTTCATCGAACACATGCTCATTGCCATGCCATGTTTCGGTTTCCTAAAGACCAAACGAGACGGCAAGCATGGATAACCGCTGTGCAAAGAGAGCTGTTTCGGTTTCCTAAAGACCAAACGAGCTACTTCGTAACAGGTAACAAACTCATGAAAAGCGAGATATTAGCTAGCTTACCAGTAACAAGCCTGCAATAGACATGAATTAGCTTCATTTATTGGTACACATGTAGATAACATTGTATACATTAATTTTACACAGTAATGTTACCTAAATGTTGTAGTTGATTCGCTTTAGCTATGATTTAAACTAGCTTTATAAATGATACTGGTATTTTTCAAACACAAGAGCTACAATGGTTTTCCATCAATGCTATACAAATAGCACAGTATTTAACAGCTGCCTTTGGCTTGCTCCCTGGGAACATAAAGGTACATCTCAATAAATAAGAATGTTGTGGAAAAGTTATTTAAAATTTATTTCAGTAATTTAACTCAAATTGTGAAACTCATATTAAATACATTCAATGCACATAGACTTAAGTAGTTTAAGTCTTTGGTTCTTTTAATTGTGATGATTTTGGCTCACATTTAACAAAAACCCACCAATTCAATCTCAACAAATTAGAATATGGTGACATGCCAATCAGCTAATCGACTCAAAACACCTGCAAATGTTTCCTGAGCCTTCAAAATGGACTCTCAGTTTGGTTCACTGGGCTATACAATCATGGGGAAGACTGCTGATCTGACAGTTGTCCAGAAGACAATCAATGACACCCTTCACAAGGAGGGTAAGCCACAAACATTCATTGCCAAAGAAGCTGGGTGTTCACAGAGTGCTGTATCCAAGCATGTTAACAGAAAGTTGAGTGGAAGGAAAAAGATGCACAACCAACCGAGAGAACCGCAGCCTTATGAGGATTGTCAAGTAAAATCGATTCATGAATTTGAGTGAAGTTCACAAGGAATGGACTGAGGCTGGGGTCAAGGCATCAACAGCAACCACACACAGACGTGTCAGGAATTTGCTGAACCACAGACAATGTCAGAGGCGTCTGGGTTAAGGAGAAGAAGAACTGGACTGTTGCCCAGTGGTCCAAAGTCCTCTTTTCAGATGATAGCAAGTTTTGTATTTTATTTGGAAACGAAGGTCCTAGAATCTGGAGGAAGGGTGGAGAAGCTCATAGCCCAAGTTGCTTGAAGTCCAGTGGTAAGTTTCCACAGTCTGTGATGATTTGGGGTACAGTGTCATCATTGTGGTGTTGGTCCATTGTGTTTTTTGAAAACCAAAGTCACTGCACCAGTTTACCAAGAAATTTTGGAGCACTTCATGCTTCCTTCTGCTGACCAGCTTTTTGAAGATGCTGATTTCATTTTCCAGCGGGATTTGGCACCTGCCCACACTGCCAAAAGCACCAAAAGTTGGTTAAATGACCATGGTGTTGGTGTGCTTGACTGGTCAGCAAACTCACCAGATCTGAACCCCATAGAGAATCTGTGGGGTATTGTCAAGAGGAAAATGAGAAACAAGAGACCAAAAAATGCAGATGAGCCGAAAACCACTCAAAGAAACCTGGCCTTCCATACCACCTCAGCAGTGCCACAAACTGATCACCTCCATGCCACGCCGAATTGAGGCAGTAATTAAAGCAAAAGGAGCCCCTACTAAGTATTGAGTACATGTAAAGTAAATGAACATACTTTCCAGAAGGCCAACAGTTCACTAATTTTTTTTTTTTTATTTTGGTCTTATAAAGTATTCTATTTGTTGAGAGAATTGTCGAGTTTTGTTAAATGTGAGCCAAAATCATCACAATTAAAAGAACCAAAGACTTAAACTACTTCAGTCTGTGTGCACTGAATTTATTTAATACACAAGTTTAACAACAAGTTTAACTTTTCCACGACATTCTAATTTATTGAGAAGCACCTGTGTGTATGTATATATATATATATATTAATAGAACATAAATTGTCTATTTTTTTAAATTAAGTGCTTATTCTATAACAACATATCAATATTCATCTTTATGGCAAAATATACAATACTGTACAATACTATCTTAAAGATTCAGTACAATCTTCATATTTACGGTAACAATTTATTCTGAAGCAATATTTTCAACTTTTACATACTCAAATCTGCATATTTTTATTTACCTTTTACAAAGGCCTATTTTTACAAATGCATAAATAATGTTTTTATATATTAAACATAAAATGTTGAATACTGATATTTGTAAATTATTTAAATAATAAAAAGGTACTTTAAATGTGAAATTGAAACCACCAGTAGGCGGCAGCAAGTCACTGTTAATAAGTGAGCCATTGCAATTGAACTGAATCATTTAAATGCCTTCTAGCTAGTTTAAAATGTTTTTGTTTTTACTTGCCCGACCAAACAAATAGTGCACATTTACAGTGCGGTCTTTCACTGCATGATTCAGTCTATTAAAATACATTCATATTCAAACAGATTGGACTGCAATATCAAAAGAAGATACTATGTCTGCTTTAGAAGCAACTGACACCAAAATTTTGGAAGAAATAGTGCAGCTCCTAAAATCATCAACCTGTTATCTTGAAACACTTCCCACATATTTTTTTTTAAAGGGTGCTAAACTGTTTAGAAGCAGATCTCTCAGAAGTGATGCCTCACTTCTTTATGGGATATTTCCAAACTCCCTGAAAACTGCAGTTGTTAAACCCTTCTGAGAAAAAGAGCAATCTTGATAACACAATTTTGAGCAATTATAGACCAATATCAAATCTTCCTTTTATAGGCAAAATCATAGAAAAGGTAGTTTGTAATCAGCTGAACAAATGCTTAAACTCACATGGATAACTGGACAATTTTCAATCTGGTTTCCGACCGCATCACAGCACAGAGACAGCACTCATTAAGATAATAAATGATATTCGCTTAAATTCTGATTCTGGCAAAATATCAGTTCTGGTATTACTAGATCTCAGTGCTGCGTTTGACACTGTTGATCATAAAATATTTCTACAGAGACTGGAAAACTGGGTCGGGCTTTATGGGATGGTTCATAAATGGTTCAGGTCATACTTAGAAGGGATAGGTTATTATGTGAGTATAGGAGAGCATAAGTCTAAGTGGACGTCAATGACATGCGGAGACCCACAAGGCTCAATTCTGGCACCGCTCTTGTTTAGCCTGTATATGCTCCCACTAAGTCAGATAATGAGAAAGAACCAAATTGCCTTTCACAGCTATGCTGATGATAACCAGATTTACCTAGCCTTATCTCCAAATGACTACAGCCCCATTGACTCCCTCTGCCAATGCATTGATGAAATTAACAGCTGGATGTGCCAGAACTTTCTTCAGTTAAACAAGAAAAAAACTGAAGTCACTGCATTTGGAAACAAAGATGAAGTTCTCAAGGTGAATGCATACCTTGACTCTAGGGGTCTAACAGCTAAAAATCAAGTCAGGAGTCTTGGTGTGATTCTGAAGTCAGACCTTAGTTTCCGTAGTCATATCAAAGCAGTAACTAAATCAGCATACTATCATCTAAAAAACATTGCAAGAATTAGATGTTTAGTTTCCAGTAAAGACTTGGAGAGAAACTTGTTCATGCCCTTTATCACCAGCAGGGTGGACTATTGTAATGGTCTCCTCACCGGCCTTTAAAGACCATTAGACAGCTGCAGCGCTCATTCCAGAACACTGCAGCCAGGATTCTGACTAGAACCAGAAAATCTGAGCATATCACACCAGTCCTCAGGTCCTTACACTGGCTTCCAGTTACATTTAGGATTGATTTTAAAGTACTTTTACTTGTTTTATAAAATCACTCAATGGCCTAGGACTTAAATACATAGCAGATGTGTTCACTGAATATAAACCTAACAGAGCACTCAGATCATTAGGATCGAGTCAGTTAGAAATACCAAAAGTTCACACAAAACAAGGGGAGTCCGCTTTTAGTTCTTATGCCACCCGCAGTTGGAATCAGCTTCCAAAAGAGATCAGATGTGCTAAAACATTAGTCACATTTAAATCTAGACTCAAAACACATCTGTTTAGCTGTGCATTTATTGAATGAGCACTGTGCGACGTCCGAACTGATTGCACTGTATTTTATGAATTGCAATCAGCTTAATTTTAAATTAATTTTAAATCATTTTAGTTTAAAAAGTTTTTTAAATCATTGTTTTTATTTTGTGATTATTTTATTATATTTTTTAATGATTATTTTTCTTTCTTTTATTTAAAGAACTTTGAATTACCAGTGTGTATGAAATGCGCTATATAAATAAACTTGCCTTGCCATAAACCAACTGTGCAGCAAAAAAGGTAATTTGTTGAAAAAAGTAGAACATTTATATACTTGTACGCATAGTATACATATGTAGATATTTAATATTTAATTTTAGATTAATAAAAATAGTGTAATATTATTAAACAGTGCAATATATTGTTAGAAACACTATAATATAAGTACTGCATTAATAACTGAATTTAAGTAATAAGTGGAAACAACAATCTGTGTGTGTGATTCACTTATAAAGTCACTTTTTTGACTTTGTACAACTAATAACTAATTACCTATTTATTGTTTCATTGATAAAGCTGATATAGATTACTGTTTTTCCTTTTAGACAGAATCATAACATAACTACTACTAGATGTGCTGCACAGTCTTTCTTTAGCAGTTATTTTCAGAGCACAACTAGACAACGTGTCTTTAAACATGTATTTAAAAAAGAATACAACTCTGAATACATGTTTTATTGTTTGAAAGGTTTACTTTTGTTGTCTGTCAATATTTCCAGCACTTCTGACATTGGTATTGGGGTGCTCTGACGTCATAAGGTGGCGTTTGAACAGGACTTTTATTTTGGTGGGGTGTTGTGACGTCACAAGGCTGCGTCGCGCTCCTGCGTCTGTGATTCGGCTGAAGAAAGGTTTGTTGTTTTCTTTCAGAGTTTTTAAGTCAACGCTAACGATGTAGAATGAGTTAATTATTGTTTAATGTAAGACTGTAGTGATTTATCTGACGTTAATGTTCGTTATTTGCTGGAGTAAAGCGCATCAGTAACTGAGTAAAAAGAGAAGCTGCTTCTCATTTCTCTCTCGATATCGTGAATCATTTTATAGTAAAAATATGAATGAAAAAGTGACGGAGAATCACCTGAAAGAAACATTAGAGCGTTTTCATCTGAATATAGGTTACAGTTACTCTTTCTGTGAAAAATAATTATACATGTATATGTTTATCTGTTCTTCTCTCTTCAGACAAGAGATTGTTAACATTTCTGATCATTAAAATTAAAGTAATGATGGATAAACTGAGCATTTAGAAACTCTTTTTTTTGTTTGTTTTAAACTCTGTTTAAGTCACTGATTGAGACGCACTCGGACATTCAGTTTGGATCTATTTTTATTTGTTTATTTTTTCTCATTTTAATCATGACAGTATCGAACCACACAGGAAAAAAACTCATGCTGAAGCAACTGAGATCCATGTGATACACGATTATAGAGATGGCGTTTATTAAAGAGGAAAGTGAAGACTTCAGGATTGAAGAAGTATTCAGTCTGAAACAAGAAGAGACTGAGGAAACAAACAGGTTTGGTTTTCATTCATAAGTGGTTTTATTTGACATGAAGACTCGTGTATAAAAATGTTGAGATCACATTACCAGACAAAATACTTACACTACCATCAAAGAAGCTTGTTATGTTATGTTTTGGATTAAATTAAACAATAGTTAGGCAAATTAAAACTAAAGAAAAACGTTATGTCTTTAATGACTCACCCTCATGTCGTTCCAAACCCGTGAGACCTCCGTTCATCTTCGGAACACAGTATAAGATATTTTAGATTTAGTCCGAGAGCTTTCTGTCCCTCCATTGAGAATGTATGTACGGTATACTGTCCACGTCCAGAAAGGTAATAAAAAACATCTTCAAAGTAGTCCATGTGACATCAGAGAGGGTCCGTTAGAATTTTTTGAAGCATCGAAAATACTATTTTGGTCCAAAAATATCAAAACTCACGACTTTATTCAGCATTGACTTCAAAAATCAAAAACTTATGACTTTCGTTCACAACACATATCCGGTCTCCGCGGGTTTGTTATGAGACGCGCCGTTCATCACTCGATGTAACCGAACCTTCACTGATGTAACCAGGATCTCTTGAACCAGTTCACCAAATCGAACTGAATCGTTTGAAACGGTTCGCGTCAACAATTAGCATTAATCCACAAATGACTTAAGCTGTTAACTTTTTTTAACATGGCTGACACTCCCTCTGAGTTCAAATAAACCAATATCCCGGAGTAATTCATTTACTTAAACAGTACACTGACTGAACCGAGCCAGATAACGAACGAAACATTGACTCGTTCTCGAGTCAAGAACCGGTTGCATCGGTTTTCGGATCACCGGATCACCGGTAGTGATGGGGAAGTTCTGTTGTTCTTCTCCGCGAACCTGTTCTTTCGGACAGTTTGACTCAAATAAACCGGTTGCCGAAAACGGTTCACCAGTTACTTTTGCACTCGACGTAATGACTTCATTGGCGATGATTGCCCTTGATTCAAGCCTTCGGTTTACCCGCGCGCTCATAACATTAGCACAGAATCGGTTCAGAATCAATCACCAAAAGAACCAGTTCGGGTTCAGACGCGCTGTGTGTCAGTCTGAATCACGCATGCGCAGTTTCATCAGCTCCTCGGTTCTCGAATCGCACGCGTCCGACAGAAAACGGTTTCTTGACTCGAGAACGAGTCAATGTTTCGTTCGTTATCTGGCTCGGTTCAGTCAGTGTACTGTTTGAGTAAATGAATTACTCCGGGATATTGGTTTATTTGAACTCAGAGGGAGTGTCAGCCATGTTAAAAAAGTTAAACAGCTTAAGTCATTTGTGGATTAATGCTTATTGTTGACGCGAACCGTTTCAAACGATTCAGTTCGATTTGGTGAACTGGTTCAAGGAGATCCGGTTACATCGAGTGATTCGTTCGCGAACCGGATGTGCTGTGAAACGGCGCGCTCATAACAGACCCGGGAGAGAAGTCAATCAAGCTGAATAAAGTCTTAGTTTTTGATATTTTTGGACCGAAATGTATTTTCGATGCTTCAAAAAAATTCTAACGGACCCTCTGATGTCAACATGGACTACTTTGAAGATGTTTTTATTACCTTTCTGGACGTGGACAGTATACCGTACATACATTCTCAATGGAGGGACAGAAGGCTCTCGTACTAAATCTAAAATATCTTATACTGTGTTCTGAAGATGAACGGAGGTCTCACGGGTTTGGAACAACATGAGGGTGAGTCATTAATGACATAATTTCATTTTGCACCACTTTTGGTGAACTATCCCTTTAAAGAACATAAATACCTATGAGCCTCATTATTAAAGGGATACTTCACCCCAAAATTAGAATTTTGTCATTAATCACTTACCCCCATGTCGTTCCGAACCCTTAAAAGCTTTGGTCGTCTTCGGAACACAATTTAAGATATTTTGGATGAAGACCGGGAGGCTTGTGACTGTCCCATTGACTACCAAGTAAATAACAGTGTCAAGTATAACTGTGTAAGTGTAGAGAAGTGTGTGAGATATATTGTGAGTATTCTATATGTGATATGTGTTTTTAAAACATTATTATGAAGCGACAAGAATACTTTTGAATGCAAAGGAAAACAAAAAATAATGACCTTATTCAACAATTTGTCTCCCGTAAGTCTGTCCGGATCACCATAGCGCCATTTTGGAGAATATGATGCAGGACACAGTAAGCGTACACTCTTTCTGTTTCGCGGCACAAGGATACGCTGTTTTCTTTCAAACCACAGTGTAAATATCTGTCTGTTTCCTTGTGGCGCGGCTCACACAGTTTGCACCTAAAACCACATAAACCTTGTGGCGCGGCTGCATACACCAAATCTACAAAATAATGCTTTTCTGTTTTTCTTAGCAACATTGTTCATTTCTTTTTCTATTTTCATATTTTGGACTGAATGGACTGATTTATTAATTTGAATAGAGTTTGTTTGATTATTGTTTGTGTATTAAGTAGTTTTCATTGAATGTTATGAATTTTTCAATTGAGACTCGTTATATTATTGCAGTTGTGTATTTAGTGCAGGGAGGGAAGTAGGCGTGGTCAGTAGGAGGAAGCAGATACAATTTTCAGATTCTGTGTTCATGTGGTTGATGTGCTAATGTATAGCGGAGAAAGCTATGGCTCAGCTGTTGATTTTATGGACTGTTGTTTTGCGAAAATAAATGATTAAGAAGCTATGCTACAGACTCAAGCGTCAGTTGTTCACCCCTACCTGGATTGTAGCTTTATCACAAGTTTGCCGTTACATTGAAGTCTGAAAATATTTGCGCGGACGCGGCTCACGCTAAACAACACGACTGGCTGGCTATTGATGTGGATGTCTGCTGCTGGATTGCTCCGATGGATTATTCAGTGAACAATCTGATTTCATTAAGACGATGTTTGACTGTGCTGTTCCTTGAGTAGCCATCTGGCAAGTCTATTATGAACTATGCTGGCTTTGTTGCTGCGATGGATGTGTTGTTAAGCTCTTAAGGTCTGATATTATGTGAATTGAAGGGTATTTATGAACTGGAAAAAGTGTTCTAAAGAAAGATTTATGGCACGTGCACATGTTTTGAGGTTTGATGATGACGGTCACTATAAAAAAGGTGGACTTGCTAGATGGTTTTAAAGTTCCCTGATAGGGGCCAAAGATTTAAACTGATGCAAGCGGTTGATGCAAAAATGCAAGCTTGATTTTTGGTTTGAGCCAAACATGCAAAGCGGTTGTGAATAAGCGTTTATGATATACTGGTACTGATGGTACTGAAATTTTAAATCACTCATTGCTTCACGCAGAGGCAAACTTGGGGCCTGCATGAGAAAAAGAGTGAACTGAAGGCTTTGATGGTTGATGGGAGCAATGTTGACAAAGTGGATGAACCTTCACCTTGAATTTCAAAGAGCTCTGAGGAATTTTGTCAGGTGCGTGAATCTGTACAATTGTTTTATCTGATGATGTCAAAGAAAATGAAAGGATTGACTGGTTTGTGCCAAAGAGGGTCACTTTAACTGAGTCCTTGAATGATTAGGAGCTGTGGAAAAAGAAACAGTCCGATCCACAGACTCTGACTGATCCTGCTGATAATCAAGAAGTTCTAAAGGATCGAATAAATCATGAACCAGTTCAATACTGTAAAAAGCTCATGTAAAAATTGCAGCTTTACTTGCTCGTGCTAAAGCTCTCAAAAAGAAGCATGCGCTTGAGTTGGAAAAGGCTCAGTTGGAATCTAAGATGGAAGCACTTACTTTACAGTCTGAAATAGATGCTGCAAATGCAAAATTAAAGGTGCTGGAGATTTGTGAAGGAAGTTCACTGTGCAGTTCTCACTCATTTGCTAAATTAAGAGATGCTATGAATGAATATCTTGATAAAGTAGAAGAAAAACCATCTTTGCTTATTGATTCTGAATCATCTCTACGTTTTACAAAGATTGGAAACAATTCCTAAAGACACCGCTGCAGAGGATCATTCATGAACTCAAATTCCTTCAAGGCCAACTGCTAACCAATCAGCAATAGCAGCTACAACTATGATGGTCACACAAACTGACCAGCAGCACAGCGCAGCTTCTAAACACCAATATTTCCAGTATTGATCTTGGTCCTGTTCTGCAAAAGACAAAGCAATCTTGCAGATTTACTTGTGACTCAGCAGAAGAATAAGCCTCACTTCCTATAAGGAAGATTCCAGTATTCAGTGGTGATCCCCTGGAATATGGGCCTTTCATGAGATCTTTTATTTATAATATTGAGGAGAATACTGATAACAATCAAGAACAATTGTATTATCAGGAACAGTTCACAGCCAGTGAACCTAAGGAACTTGTTAGAAGTTTGTCTCTACATGAGCGCAAGCAGAGGTTATGCTGTCTATATATAGCTATGCAGTCTATCTTCGAGGATGTTGCAATGCAGCACAAGATCTGGTAGATCTTGCAGAGTTGGATTTCCCATTCAATCTTAAAATAATTGTCTCCAACGCTTTCTTACAAACTAAGAGAAAAGTGGAGAGCTACAGCCTGTGAAATTTTGGAACACACTCAAAGAAGGCCAAAACCCTTTGCTGACTTGGTAGCTTTCATTGAGAAACAAGCCAAGATTCTTCTTGATCCAGTCTTTGGAGAGATTCAAGATCCGAAAACAAATTCTAACATCAGAAAGGTAATGATTGAACCTCCTATGCACAAATCTTCTTCCAAAAAAGTTTAGTTACCACAGTTTGTTCTATCGAAAGCATCAAAACAGAATGGTCAAGCAAAGACTAGACTAATGTCAAGATGATGCTTATATTGCTTTTAATAGGCCTTCTTGTGTCAAAATGCCCCTCTGGACATACTACACAAGGATAAAAATTGATTGCTTTGAAAACAAATGGTATTTGTTTTACTTGTCTAACCAAAAGGACGTTTAACAAAAGCGATTTACTCTACAGAAGTGATGCGGACGGCTGCGCTTGAGGTGTTTTGCGTAATACTTTGTTTATAGATCTGCTGTTCGAATTATTACTTGCTGCTAGGAAAGAATATTTCGTTTCTGCCTATTTCTACATTATATTTTAGTTGGTGTTTGCAATTTTGATTGCACTGACTGGTGAATTTGTTTTTAATAATTGAACACCCTGATTTTTAGTTGTTTGACCCCCTAGAGTCAATGTATGCATTCACCTTGAGAACTTTCATCTTTGTTTCCAAATGCAATGACTTTCTGAAAGTTCTGGCACATCCAGCTGTTCATTTCATCAATGCCAATTAGCAGAGGGAGTCAATGAGGGCTGTAGTCATTTGGCGATAACGGTTAGGTAAATTTGGGTACCATCAGCATAGCTGTGAAGCGCAATTTGGTTCTTTCTTAGTATTGGAGCTAGGTGGGAGCATATACAGGCTAAACAAGGAGCGGTGCTAGAATTGAGGCCTTTTGGGGGACTCCACATGTCATGGACGTCCACTTAGACTTATGCTCTCCTATATACTCACATAATAGCCTCTCCATGTCCTAGAAGTATGTAGAAGTATGTTTATGATCATACAGTGTCCAAACGACATAGAAACTGACTACCATCTAGATAATCACCAGCACTGATATATTTGCCAGAATCGATTGAGCGAATATCATTGATGATCTTAATTATGCTGTATCTGTGCTGTGATGCCTGTCGGAAACCAGTTTGAAAATTGCCCGGTATCCTATTTGAGTTAGTATTTGTTACAGCTGATTAAAAACTACCCTTTCTATATTTGCTATAACGGAAGATTTTGATATTGGTCATATTGCTCAAAATGGGTTTATCAAATTGTATCTTTTGTTCTTTTTCAACAGGGGCATAACAACTGCAGTTTTGAGGGAGTCTGGAAAAGTCCCAGAAAGATATTGCGGCCAAATCTGTCTGACCTCTGCATAATTTGAGGATGTGCTAATCCCCTTCCTGATATTAATGATCTTCTCAGAAAAAAAAGGATGCAAACTCATTGCATTTGCTGTCTTAGAGCATTTCACTGTGAATCTGACTTGGGGGATTGGTCAGTCTCTTAACAGTAGCAAAAAGAGTGCAAAGAGTGTTGTTTAAGTTTTGAGGTTTTTAAGGTTTGAGAATAATCTCTGTCTAGCTGTGGCTAGTTCCACATTGAAAGCACTGAATCTGACTTGGTATTATTTTCGTTTTGTATTTTTGTTTTCTGCATTATCTAGTGAATATTAAAAAATTTCCCTGCATAGCAAACAGTGTAACCCTGAGGAAATAATTGGTAACATTTCTGTGAACTCTTCAAAAAAAACAACAAAGGGCTGGAGAGTATTTTGGAGGCCTATAAATATGATAACAGAATGCGTGAGCGCCTTTCAACAATCCCTAGATATCAAAAGTCAAGTACTGAACCAAATTGACACTTGCTTTGCATTGATAGACATCTTCAAATAGAGGGCATCTTACAATCCTCCCACCTACTCCTACCGATCCGTCAGACCTCATAAACTAAGTTTAGGAGTGGGCTGCTTCATTTAGATTGTGTGTGCCGACTGCAGGCTGTTCTTCTGGCCATGTTTCAATTTAGACACATAAAATCCAGGTGTTTTACGTGATTTATAAAGTCTTTGAGTATAAATGATTTATAGTTGGTGAGTGATGAGTGAATGTTTTCAAAAATCTGTTAACGTTATGGCATTGTTTGCTGGCAATCTTTACAGCAAATCTTAGTTTGATGCATAACAGGCCACAGATTTGATGAGACAAACGCCTTTAGCCCTTTGGGCTTGAGAAGGCCTTAGACCTGTTCTATCACATGATAAAACAGAAGAGGAAGAAAGCTACAGGCTTACTGGGAACCCGAACACATATCACTGGAGAGCTTGCTAATCAGTTTTGTTTTTGGTTCACTCTACAGCAGATGGAGGGTTTGGGTCCTGGCTTTTGTTGGCAGTGTTCGTAGAGCGCTCACTGGAGCAGGGCCCAAATCTTGCTGGTGGTTGGAGGGCCCGCCGTTTTTTTAGTTGATATCTAAATCTGTGGGCTTGCAAAAGCACAAGAGTGGGAGAGTTTGTCCCACAGCATACACAGTTCCTTCCATTTTCTGTGAGAAGCATGAAGTGGAGATGCGGGAGAGATGGTAAGTGTCTGGAATATGGGCTGTTTTCTGTGTTGTGTTCCCAGTGCTTTGATATGACTTGTCCTGGCTTCGCCCTGGCTGTTTTTTCCAGAAAGTTGTTCCTTGGGTTGCTGAGTCTTGGAGCTGTGCTGAGGCATCACAGTCTGTCTGTGATGAGTTCGCAATGTGAGCAGGGAGGCTCATCCGTGGATGGTGTCCATGAGCAGTGCTTATTGTGGTGTGGTGTTATCAGTGTCCTTATGGGATGTGTCAGCCATGGCGACTTGGACCAGGTATGTTTTGTGCTGAATGGATTGACACACTCTGCTGAAAGACTGGCCCGAGGAGGGGGAGAAGTATATGTGTCCTTAACCCTCTAGCACAAGGGTTTGTTTGGGTGGATGCCAACCAGTTTAAAAAGTTGTCTATGGCCCCAGAAAAGATTGAAGTTGTGTCCGATCAAATGAACTTCTTTTATATGGCAAGATCTTTGGCAGCTAATGTTCAGCCCAAGCAGCCCATTGAAAACATATTAGTTTCCCTTGCTGGGGAGTGGTCCACTGATGAGCGACTGAACTTTGGGTCTTGAGAAGTGTTTCAAGGAGTTCACTGAAGTCCTTCTTAAAGGTTCTGGGCACTGCTTTTTTCGAATATCATTCTTTCCCACATGGATGATGATTCGATTTGCAGTCTTGTGCTTCATCAGAATGTTCCGAAGTTCCTTGTTCACATCAGAGACCGTTGCTTGATGAAAGCTGCATATTGTATTTCTGCTACTAATGTTTCTGATAATGAGATCATCCACTATCAGAGTCCTGGGCTCGGCTCGCGCTCTGAACTGAATGCATTGTCTGCTTGACCTTGGTAGCCTATTGGTAACGAGAATTTTTAGCAGCTGGTTTTATCCACTCCATGTTTAACCCTCTGAGGTCTAAGAAGGGTATTTTTGGGGCCTGGAGAGTTTCTGTCATGCCCTGACATTTTGTGCTTTTTTTCAGTTTCTTATAAATATGTAAATGGCTAAATTCACAATCTCTCCTGTAATCCCAGCACAAACTAGGCTATAATAATATGTGAGCAGCATGTATGTACATGATTGTGTTTGTGAGAAAAAAAATGCGTGGTTAGTGAAAATCTAAAAATGTTAAATCACTTGAATAAGGCAATAAAACACATACAGAACATTGCGAGGGCTTGGAACCAGAGGGGCGTAAGTGGCATTTGACAAACTTTACAGGAGAGCCAAAACAAAATTTTGACCACACTTCAATCAACTGTATTTATTAACCTTCAACCACAACAATGCAACCACATACATACTTATACGAGTAAGTTCTTAAGTGAACATATTATGGCATATTAACACAATGAACATATTATAAAACCTTGCAAAATCTTGAAAATATGGCAAGAACATCAAATACGCCTTTTTGGCACCAAACATTTCCAATTCTTCTAAAGAAAAATAGGGCGTATCTGCTGATCAATGCAGAAATGATTGGTAAAACATTGGTTAAAAACACTCTAACTTCATAACTTTCCATTTTATTTAAAATACTGTATACATAGTCATTTAATTTCATCATTTCAAACTGTTTAACATTTCACTTCTAACCGTTTAATTTCAGTTCTCATTTATGAGTTCACATTCATGTCGAACAGTTTAACATTTAATTTCAAACAGTTTAATTTCTCTTGTTTATTACATATTTCACTTTTTAGTTCACTTTAGTGCCCACTGTCAGAGTGTTATAGAACTCTGCATAACAGTGGGGAATACTCCCATTGGTGCACAGGGTGAGTAGGTCTTTTTTCTTTAAGGCACTGATCCCTGGAGGACTTTCATACAATGAGCTGGGGTGTGTGGTTCTGGTGCCTCTTGTTGCCTGTTGTGCCACCGTCAGTTTTCGGAAGTTTGGGGCGGTGAAATCATACTTGAAGAAGATTGTGTTTGGTTCATCTTTTGTGTAGCGGAACCATTTAATCTTCTGCCAATGAACTGATTGTCCCTCCTCATCTTTTGTTCTGTTTTTAAGTATGTGGTTGGAGAGGGACTTGAAGTCCAGAAAGTCCTTGTGTTCAAGTTCATGTACACTGTATGGGTCGTTCCTTCTTGCCATTCTCACAAGTGTGTAGTAGCCATCAGGGGAGTAAATAGAAACTTTTCTTCTTGCAGTTTCCACTGCAGCATGCACACTATCACACTCCATCTGGCTGTGACCAGACTCCATGTATTTATGGTCAATAGTGGAGAGGGGCAGTGAGCTGACAGCACGCAGGCACATCGTGCTAAAGGCAGCATTCCTGTTCTGTCCACCACAAGTATCTGAATAAAGAACTGCATGTTTTACATGTGGACTAAGTTCTTTAAGGTACTTGTAAACACGTGCTAATCTCTGAAGATCCACGGCCACCTTCCCCCTCATGCCACATGTAACACTTGACATCTTTACTGTCTAATTCATACACAGTGAGGTTGTACGTACTTAGCTTGCGTGAGTAGAACAGGCAACTTACGTTGCTCCAGGGAGTGGTCAACACTTGTTCTAGGTCAAAAGTGACAGCCTTGTATGACTCATTCTCTTTTGCTTTCTTTTTATAATTTTCTTTTTGTTCTCTGGCCTGGGTCTTTCTTAACTGGTGAGCATCATACTCATTCTTGTGATTTGTCTTCTCACTGTCTTCTAAACGTTGGTACCACTCACAGTATTTACGTGCATCTTTCTTTGGAGTGTGAAAGGCAAGATTGAACTCATTTTCAAACAACTGTTACTTAAGAACTTTGTTTTTTGGTTAATCTTCACTCCTGTGTCACATTTTCTATACAGTGCATACATTTTGGCAGATTCAGAGATCCTGCCAAGTAGAGCTTGTTTGTATCTTTCCTGAGTAGTGGGAATCAAGTTTTGGGAAAGGAATCGAATATCTTCGTATTTTACTTGCTACTCTCAGGACTTGTTTTGGAGGGATGCAGCCCTTCCGCTTGAAGGGCGTAATTCCCAATCACAGAGGAGCCGCCTGGCAGCCGTCAAATTCTCTGAACCAAGGGCTCCGTTTCAAAAAAAGCCTTGGATACCCTAATCTGATTCTATCATGAGGTCTTTTTATCACTCTTGGTGTGGTGGCATCCTCCTCCTGTCCATGTCTGCCTCTCCCCTCGACCAACTTCAAGCACACTAACTGTCTCACTCCCTAGAGCATTTTTTCTGTCTCTGTGTGACCTCATCAATTGCATGACTCTCGCCCTGTCTGTCTCTCTTCCCTCCATCTTGGCGTTGCCATGTGCGTGTCTCTCTCTCCAAGCGCCTCATCTCTCTCCCTCATCTATGTGGTTGTGTCCCTAAACGATAACATTAATATCTACCATATCCTATATGGTAGTACTGTTTATAAAATCAGCTATATATCATAGATATATTTATATATATATATATATATTATATATATTATATAGAGGCCTACTGAGCTGGGCCTGAAACAGATTCTGGGGCCTGCAACAGTCTTGATAACGAAACATCCCCTAATCTACATGAACTGAATGATAAGGGTTAAATTCGGTTATGCTTAATGTTCCACAAAGGCAAGCAGAAATCACTTTTTTCCCATCTGTCTGTCTCCATGTTTCCCTTAAGCCGATTCTCTCTTCACCTACTTCGGCTGTCCCTTTATGATTTACATACAGTATGTATTAATATCCTTCATGAATTCCCTAAATCTAGTAGTTCAGGGTTAGAGTTAAGTTGACTGTGAATGTTTAATAGAATATTCGGTAACACTTTATAATAACTGCACACTATTAATCATTAATAGTGATTTAATGACAAGGCATAACTAGTCCTCACTTTAGATGAGCTCACAAAATAGTTCACTGACCACTACTAAATGCTTTATAACTACCTGAATTAACCCTTAATTACAGTAGAAATACATAATAAATCATTATTAACACACCAAGCAACTATTACTATATGTCTGAATAATAAGATGTATGTATGTACATTTAAATAGTTTATTAATCATTTACTTACAATTTCTAAGTGATCTTATCTGACAACTCCTAAATAATTGGTGTGTAAATAATGCTATACTTCATTTAGAAATGATTAATTCATCATTAATAAAGTATGAAAATACATTTATTAAACACATTATAGATATGCTTGTAAATCAAGTATAAAGTGTTACCAAATAGTCTATGCCAGAATATTAGGCTACTTCAAATAACAGTTAGCCAGATTAGACCAAGACAAAGGTATTAGCATGCTAGGCTAGGCTAACAAGGCTAGACTATCAATGCATGCGTCTTACCTCCAACACTCAAGTGAGGAGCAGCATACAAAACCATCTCTTCATCTGTCACTTCTTCACAAGATTCATCCGTTTGCTTCATTATATTCATCAAAATTTGTTCTGCCTCAGACAGTTCCATGTGTGCAGCATGCGTGTCAGCCATTTTAGCTAGTGCTGTTTAGGGGCACCATCCACTTACGCCCTTCTGGCTCTGAAAAATACTGTAGGCTCTTGTATTGTTCAGAGCTAGAAGGGCGTAAGTGGACTTGCGCCCTTCTGGCTCCAAACAATGTGTAGGCCATACATGTATTTTTTAGAGCCAGAAGGGCGTAAGTGGACATACGCCCCTTTGGCTCCAAACAATGCTCAAACTTTTGTTCTAGGTCTTTGTTGTTTTGTTGCTTTATTTAATACAGGTTGGTTTCTGATGCGTCTTTTTGGCACAACTAGATAGAGCTCATCAAGACCTTTAATTTGATATATAGAACTCATTTTCGCCCAAAATGCCACTTACGCCCCTCTGGTTCCAAGCCCTCGATTGGTTCCCTGGACTTTTGAGAACTGGAGCTTGTAGCCTAGAATTTTTCTTTCTAAATGATGTGAAAATCATCGTGTTTACTCACTTACAGAAAACAATATATTGATTTAAATTTTCTAAGACACTTTTTGTTGGTAAAAGTCATATGCGAGTAGGAGTCAACTATCATGAATATCATTGTGATTCACACCTGAGAAGACAAAGGCCTGCATAATGAGCTGCATAATGAGCCATTCAGTCAGCTGTGTGACTGAGAGGGGAAGAGTTACAAGAAAGAATGTGAGGACTAAATAAATTTATATAATTTTATGTTTGTAGTTTATTTAGAATATATTTAATTATCCCACAACATAATTTAATATTCACTTGTGAGTGCAGTTAAACAGTTTATTAGGAACAATCAAGGCTGACTTTCAAAGCTGAATTTTTTGCATCATTACTCCAGTCACACAATCTTTCAGAAATCCTTTTAACAATCTTATTTTCTACAAAAAAACATTTGTTATTATTATCATTATTATTATTATTAATGTTGAAAAGAGCTGAGAAATTTTTTTTCAGGTTTTTTAGCGGGGATAAATTGAAAGAACAGCATTGTTTGTTACATTTGTTACAGTTACATTTATTTGTTACATTTATATTATTTACATCAAGCTTTTGAATGGTATAGTACTGTATATTGTCATTGAAACTTCATAATATTTCACTTGATTATACATTTAGTCAGGAATTATAGTTTGGAAAAAGTCTTTGGAAAAAGTCTAACTAGTAAAATGTTTACAATGTTACGTGTATTGCTCTTATCTGTACGATCACAACTGAAAGTGTAATTTAAGTTCTTTTCGGGGTTATCAGGAGAAAATGCCTCATAACGCTTATACGCGTTAATCGACTTCAGAGGGTTAATCACATTTGGGGATTCCTCACCCGCATTCATTAATGCTTCAGATCTGTTCTCAAGATGTATAGGGGTGTGGTAGAATACCAGTATTCACAAGCCTTGTCATAACCGAATCTAGAGCAGAGGATGCTACAGCAACAATATGAGAAACTCATGACAATCTGATGTCTCGTGTGCCTTTGGGTCTCGCTCCCTGTTTGTGCCATCGATTTGTGTGACGATCAGTTTCAGATTGTTCCTTTACACTTGGTATTAACTGTTGAGATTCACTAGATACAGAGGACTCAACGGCTGTATGCTGAGAGGGTCCATGACGATGGTCTGCTGAGTGTTCCGCATATTTTGGAAGTCCAGCAAGTAAGTTTGTTTCAAGAACCACAATCCTTTGTAGAAGTTTGCAGCAGTTCATGCAACAAGTATATTTAACAGGAGACATTTTCTCTCTCTTATGTTTGAAAGTAGGCAGTTGTTTTCCCGTCTCTGGAATGTGAGCTGCTGGCAGTGGGAGGCAAAGTCTTCTTTTTGTAGTATTATTCCAGTCCCAGTGAGTTTTTAGTTTTAGTATTTGTGCCAAAAATCTGTTTAAGCACTGTGCTGTTCTGCTGAAGTAAAAGAATCTTAGAAAAATACGAGAAAAGTACAGAAATAAGAAGCAAAGCGCAGAGCAGTAAGCAAGAACGTCTGAATGGTAGCTAAGCCGGAAGCTTACTGTAACCTCTTGTCTAGATGATATTTGTTCTCTCTCCTCCAGGCCAGCACAGGCTGCCCCTTCTAACTCCTGGTTATCCAATGTTCTTCATGAGCACCAGACCAAACTCAGAGCAGCAGAGAGAAATTGGTGCAAATCAAAAGATCCATCAGACCTGAGGATGTATCAGTCTTTGCTTTCATCTTTCTCTGCTGAAGACACGTAATCTCACAAAACATTCAATTCTCTCCTCTGTCCCCCTCTACCCCCTCCTACCACTTCTATAAGAGCTGATGATTTCGCCACATTCTTCACAAACAAAACCAGAACGATAAGTAGTCAGTTTTTAGCCCCCCACACACAGGACTTCAAACCAACCACACCCACTGCTAAAACTCCCATTTTCTCCTTCTGTCCCCTCACTGAGACAGAAATATCAAAACTTCTCCTCTCCACTTCTCTCCAGAGTTGTTTTCAACCAGGTATCATTGTTTCTTTCAAAGAACAACAAACTGGACACTTACCTGTCAGGTTTCAGGAGTGGCCATTCACGCAGCCCTGCGGATTGCATAATGAAAATGGTGGCAATGGGTCTACAATGTACTTACGCTTGCAATGCTTTTGGGAAACGCAGGCCTGGTCTGAGGCAGGCTAACTGTCAGGCTAAGCTAACACTGACCAATAGAGACACATTGAAAAATAGAAAAACATTGAGCGTCTAAACGCAGGCCTGGTACGTGAGCGTCTTTCTGTTGCACTTTGCTGAGGAAACCATGAAATACTGCTGCTGTTGTTTTCCCTACGCAGCCGTGAATGTAGGCCAATCAGAGAGCTGTTTTACCCGCAACGCGCTGGTCTGACTAGCAAGAACAACTGAGCTAGCAAAGACAAACGGCTATCAAACGGCCTGTTGTTTGTGTGCAAAAGAGGTATTGTTTCAGACCTGACAACAACGCCCATGTTCGGCTCTTATCCGTGCTGCCAGATGCAGGGACGTTCGCAGGAGCTCACACACGCACGCAAATAGCCCTTCATCATAACCGCTGGTACTATCTAAAAATAGACTAAGGGCAATCAGTCACACAGCAGCCAGAAAAGTGTCAGAGTTTGAACCGGACTCGGACAGAAGTGAGAGAGAGATAGCCAGCGCTCAACAAGTGAAGCTGGCACCACCACAGAGCCTCAGAGAGATAGATGGATGGAGAGCATTTAAATTTAAATTTAATGCTGCCCAGGGCCAGAGGCGGAGGTTGCACAGAGAGAGGATGCAGGTGCTATGGGCTGGTGCTGAATCATAATGCATCGTTTAGGAGAGAAATGCAGCATTTCTATAGCACCATTTTTTTTTTTGGGTAGAGTTTGGCCTAAGGTTTTTTGGCAGGATTCTCAGATGGTTGTGTATATGTGTGTTTGGTGACGTGATTAGAGAGTTTTGAGGTGATACTTTGTTTCATGGATAATACTGTTCAGTATAATTGTCTCTGTCAGTGGAGCATGTGTGTTTCTGTTGCTCTTCATGTAAGGGCAGATGCAGTGTTAGCCTTGCCAGCAGGAATACTGACAAAATGTATTTTTTTTTCTTCTAAAAAGACAAAACAAAAAGAACTCAAGGCAAAAATCAAATACCTTTAATTAATACATACTACTGATCAAAATATGACTAGAAAAAATGCACTAATAATGTCAAGAAATTTAAAAAGAATAGATTCAAATCAGAGCATGTTGTTGACATAATGTTCTTGACATAGATTCTTGCTTGTTGAGGCGGCAAATTTTTTGTTTTTTTTAGGTGTGTGGTTTTCATTCATTTATCATAAATACAATAGAATAGATTATAATTAGAATAAATGTGTGTAAACATTTGTTTTTTTTTTTGTTTTTTTGTTGTTAATTTGTTTTTTTGATTTTTTTTTTTGTTTGTTTTGTTGTTGTTGTTATTTGTTTTTTTGTGGAATAAAGAAAAAAACAACATTTATTTGAAATTTAATTACTAAATCTTTTGAAATATTGTAAATATAATCAGTTTTGATCAATCTAATGCATCTTTGAATTAAAGATGTACTGTGCAAAATGAAAACTTGAAAATAAATAAAACTTGGCTACCTATGCAGTAAAAGCAAAAAAACAAAACAAAGTGCAATACAATTTCCTGTGATAAATCTACTTTTACAATAACTGTGTTAGAGTGACATTTCAGATCATTGTTCTGACTGTCTGTGGGTGGTGTGACATTTATGATAATAGTTATGAGGTACCTTTTTATTTAATTAACAAGTAATAGGAGATGTCTTACAATAGAGATGTGTTATAATAAAATAATGGGCATATTTTCAGTTTGTATATATTCGGTTATATCCCAGCTGTATATTCCACTAATAGGATCTGGTAAATCATGTGACATTGGTATATCACAGCTATCTGGGCAGAGCAGAAAGCCAGATAAGGTACTGCTGCTCTCACTATTGGAATACAGCTTATTCATTTTAATTAATTCAGTTTACTTTGATGACTCCTTAATTCAAGATAGTAGTTCTGGAGTATATTGGTGTTTCTGTGTCCAAATATGTTAGGGAGGTGTTTGGGCTTAGGTCATATCAGGGCTGGACATCTTGGGAAAGAGTGGTAGTAGGTTCCTCTAATTCAGTGGTTCCCAGTCCTGGTCGTTTGTGAACCCCCAACACTGCACATTTTGGGAGGTGTTTGGGCTTAGGTCATATCGATTCAACTCATCAGCTTCATTAGTGAAGACTCCAAGACCTCAAATGTGTGTGTCAGATAAGAGAGACACTAAAAGCGTGCAGTGTTGGGGTTTTTCCAGGACCAGGATTGGGAACCACTGCTCTAATTCATCCCAGCTGTATATTCCACTAATAGGATCTGGTAAATCATGTGACATTGGCATATCACAGCTATATGGGCAGAGCAGGAAGTCAGAGAAGGCACTGCTGCTCTCACTATTGGAATACATACCGTTGGAATCAACATCCCTCACCTGAATCCAAACTTCATCACCCATGATAACATGCAGGACAACCTGTTGAAAAGTTGTACCAAGTCCTTTGAAAAAGAGTAAGGGTGTAACCCGGCATCTTGGCCACATTCGCCCATTGGCCTCAGTCCATCATCATGGCATCCTAATCATCCCCATATACTGTTTGGCTTCATCACTCTGTCTCCTCTCCACCAATAAACTGTTGTGTTGTGGGCGTTCTGACTCAATATGGTGTTGCATCATAGGTGGATGCTGCACATTGGTGGTGGGTGAGGAGATTCCCCCCTTCCATGTAAAGCGCTTTGAGTATCCAGAAAAGCGTGCTATAAATGTAACAAATTGCAGATTTGGCACACTATCCAGTGCTTTATGGTTTGTGCTCTGGAGATTGGTTTCTATTTCAACATCTTTTGCAGCATCGAGCAGCGTACCCAATCACAGACATATCTGTTGATTTCTTGAACCCAACAGCCAATCAGAGGCCTTTAAGTTATAATCCACTCACTGCTCAAATCGCCACATTTTTGGTTCAGGTGTTGTGTTCAGCACAAATCATCTCATTATAACAAAAGTGTAGACACAATGTAAATAAGAAATTCATTGAGATTATATTTTGATTATAACGTAACTTTGTGGAATCTTTATAAACTAAGATTAGTGACAACTTTTTATGATTATAAAGGGAACGCTCAGCAGTGGACGGATCACACACACATCTATACATATACATATACATATATACAGTGCCCTCCATAAGTATTGGAACAGTAAATACAAAATTGCTTTCTGTGCTGTGGAGTCAAGACATTTGCAAATATGATTAAAAGATGAATATGCAACAAAAATAAAGAATGTCACATTTTATTATTAGGTCTTTCGACACATACATGTTTTACCAAATAAAAAGGACTGCACTTTTAGAGTTCATCTCACCATTTGATGTGAGCATAAGTATTGGAACAGTTGACTCTTGGTCTTATGCTTTGAAATGCTTTTCCCCACCCTTTAATGTAGCCAATTCCAACTGTTGCTTGTTTTGGGGAGTCTTTAGTCTCCTCTTCAGCTGGTGAAATTAATGTTCAATTGGATTTAAATCTGGAGATTGATTTGGGCAATCTAAGACTTTACATTTCTTTGCCCTGTTAAAGTCCTTGACTGAACTGGCGGGGTGTTTTGGGTCATTGTCCTGATCCATTATGAAGTGCTTTCTAATGAGTTTGGTGGCATTTTCTTGAATATTGGTAGCCAAGATGATTTTGGACCCTTCCAAATTAATTCTGCTACTGTCATCATACATTAAGTCATCATTAAAATGAAGAGGTCCTGTTCTAGAGACAGCCATGCATGCTCATGCCATGACACCACCTCCACCAAGCTTTACAGATGAGGTTGTATGCTTAGGATCATTTGCAGTTCCCTTTTTCTCCACACTTTTGCTTTCCAACCACTTAGATAAAGGTTAATCTTTGTCTCATCGGTCCATCAGCACAGTTCCAAAACTCTACTGGCTCACATTTGTGAAGAATCTTGCCTTTATATTTTTAGTGCTAATCAGAGGTTTGCATCTTGCTGTGTACCTTCTGTAATTCTGTGTCAAATTCTCCTGTGCACTGTAGATTGATATCACCCCAGCTTTCTGGAGGTTGTTGGTGATTTTACAGACATGTATTTTAGGGTTAATTTTCACAGCTTTATCTGATTGTGTACATCAGCTTAGCTGTTGTTTTTTTCTCTCAGACCAGATCAGGGTCATTGTTGTTGCTGATGTCGCCAAATAGTTCCAAACATCTTGATTTCTCTATGCCCTTTGTTTTTCTATAGTTCTAATCGACTTCTCTTTTCTTTTAGGCATCCAAATTGCTTGCTTTTCTTTCAGAGTGCAGGGTCCTTGTCTTCATAGCCCCTGCATCCTGGTTTTGTTGTGTGTCATTACAGCAGCAGAGCTTTGTAAACAGCTCAGAGTAATCATGCCATCTCCATAAGAATGATATGATTGCCAGAACATATTTACCAGGATTTTTGAAAAGGTCCTGTTCACACAGTATCTATTAATGGTAACTTACCAGTAATTTACCAGTGAAAACTGTATGTGTGAAAGGGGCTAAACTCTTCCACTATATGCTGTGAATTTAAATTAGTGTTCATCTGGAAAAACAATATGCATTATCTCACTAGATTTGTAACGTAAGTGATGTTTCATAAACAAATTTCAGGAGGAGCATGCATGGATAATTAACACGGCCAGTTCATCATAAGTGATTACACCGTTTACCAATCAGCTCAAGAGAAAACACCTATAAATAATCAAGTACGTCCTACCTTCGTTATCTGTCGACTTTCAGCATTCGGTTCGCTCTGTTGCCGTCTTATCACAGACCCAATTTTCCGTCCAACGAAGAGATCTATACCAGGGATTTTTTTCAGATTTGCCGCATTTGCCGGCCCTATGATAACTCCTACTCCGCCAAATACGGCTGCCGAGCACCGCACCAGGCGTTATCACGACAGCTGCTCTTCTCGACCAGCCACATGCTGTGGCCAATAGACGTGCAAAGCCCCGAGCTCGCCTCGCTCGACTCCACCATTGTCCCGCTCAAAGACCCGGCTCTCCTTGAGCGCTGGATCGCGGCAGCAGCAGGCATTCAACGAGCCTGGGCCGCACCCCAGATCTCACTGCAACAAAGCCTCACTCGCTTCCTGCCGCGGCTCAGCCTTTCACCGCGGCTTTTTCCGGCCGCAGCGCAATTTGAGGCTGCCTTCACTAGCGGCGCAGACCGTGTTGCAATTTAATAAATTTTTAGATTTGTCATCCACACTCGGGGCTTTTTCCGGCCGCAGCGCAATTTGAGGCTGCCTTCTTTAGCGATTTACTGGCGCGCTCACTCAGAATTGATCTAAAACTCAACTGCCCTCGTGTTTTCTGCAGGACAGCAATTGTGAGTACATTTTTCATATTGCAGTCCTAAAAAGACAACAGAAAGAGTACAAAGTAAATATCTTTAGAAACAGTGTGAAAGTATCGTGTTTTCTGCAGGACAGCAATTGTGAGTACATTTTCTATTTGTGGCGGTCAGTTTTGATATTGTGGCGGTCCGCCACAAATAAATCAATATGTGGGAAACCCTGATGTGTCACAAGACTAAACATGCTTCATCATTTTCAAAAGCCTGTTTCCACAGTCCATACTACAACGCATTCTCAAATTTATCCAAGCCTGTTTCCACAGTCTACACTCTATTTGTGGCGGCACTCCCCCGCCCCCATATATACATATACAGTACAGACCAAAAGTTTGGAAACATTAATATTTT